>NC_056733.1:589841303-589926303 GCF_019279795.1 Protopterus annectens | reverse complement strand
AGTCAGAGTAAAATACTTCACCAAAGCAAACTATACCCTCCAAGGGGAAGGTATAAATGCCTTCCAAGCCCCATCCCCAGCTGAAAGTGGTAACTACACCAAAGCTTACACTAAAGCCCTGTACAATCACTTCTGTAAGTGTACAGGCTCAGCTCTTCCAGAGAGAATCAAAGCCAGAGCCCCAGATAAAAACAAGCCACCCTAATGGACATCCAGCATCAAATAACTTTACAACAAATGCAAAAACTTGCTGTCTAAGAAAACTAAGGTGAGGCCCCAACAATGGAAAAGCACCCTCCTCAGCCTCAAAAAGCAAATAAGACAACATGCCAAATCCTCTAAGGGTAACTTTGAGAAAAAAAATTTGCAATCACAGCCAAGGATAACCATAAGGCCTTTTACAGCTATGTATATAGCCTAAAAGGTAGAACCCAAGCATGTACCAAACTAGTGACTAACAGTATCACACACACACACTGATCCCTCAGTGATAGCAAACTTACTAGCGGACAGATTTGGTGAAAATTTCACTCCCTTATCCCCCTCCAAACTAATCACAAACCTTGCCCCTAACTTCTCCCACCCTACATATCCAAAGAGTAGGTCATTAAAGTCTTGTCTAAGGCAAAAAACACCTCCACAAAGGTGGTTTAGCAACAGACTCAGGAAATTATAGACCCATAGATCTGACCAGCCTCATCTGTAAAGCCATGGAACCATAAATATCATCATGGACCTCATAAATAAAGACATAGGCGACCTCCAAACCCTAGATCCGACCCAATTTGGCTTCTTCAAGGGCAGATCCTGCCTGTTAAACCAGATGGATTTCTTCAAAAATGTGACCAGGGGCACTGATGAGGGAAAATCTGTGCACACAGCATACCTCAACTTAGCAAAGGCCTTTGACACAATCCCTCACTACCGATGAACTTAGCAAACTGAATGCAAATCCTTTTGTTGTAAGATGGGTTACCAACATACAGACCAGTCACACACTATCAAAGTGGGTGACTCCAAATCAACCAGCAGACCTGTCACCAGTGGGGTTCCACAAAGGTCAGTGTTGGGCCCCCTACTGTTCTATACTTCTCAGAATTTCAGGCAAAAACTAAAGCGCTGTGGCTGACCAAGTTTACAGATGACTGCAAACTGGGTGCAATTGTTGAATCCCCAAATGATGTCAGTTTACTTCAGGAGGGTCTTACACAGACCAACGACTGATGTCTTAGTCTTGGTCTCAAACTGAATGTAAAGAAATGCATCATCATTCCCTTTGGTAAAAACAATGTCCCTTCACACTATCAAATTAACAACAATATCCTGTGTACCTACAAAGTGGTAAGAGATCTGGAATCACAAGTAGACTGTGACCTTAACTTTGACAATCATGCATCTGCTGTAGTAAGGAAGGTTTTCTATGTAGCACACTTGATTAGCAAAGGCACCACCTCCAGCACAAAGGAGGTTATAACCCCTCTATACTCATCACTAATCAAGCCCATAATCAAGTATAATGCCCCTTTCAGCATGTACCGTAGAAAGCACCTGCAACAATTGGAGAGACCCTAGAGGTGTCTAACTAAGAAGGTCAAGGGACTCCAGCACAGGCTTTACACAGACTGACTAAAGTCCCTGTCACTATACTCAGTATCATATAGACTTCTTAGGGGAGGCTTATGCCTGGCTTGCAGAGCAATCTCTGACCCAAACCTAATGAATTTGCTGCACATCCATAAATCAAACAGGACTAGAGCTACCCATTCCAGGGACCTAAATATGGCCTTCAACTTGAATAAGGTATGCTGGAGGGACATATTCGTCTCACAGTGACTGCTGTGTCTTTGGAATAGGCTGTCAATTCATGTGAAGCAGAGCACCTCTACTACATTGTTCAAAAGGAACCTGGATGAGAGGATGGGGCACTGTAAATTCTTACAGAGGATAGCACCCACAATCCTACTGGACATGAGCAGTCATTACCAAATACATTCCTGGGTATTGATTACAGTATCTATGATATTACATTGGGATGAAATGGCTAGGATTGGGATGAAATGGCTAGGACTGAAATGACCTCTGGGTTGATAGCTTAGAAACCTCTTATGATCCTATGATCCGATATGTACTATGTACTTTGGATTGTACACATAAATCATGATGCTTACATACTTTAAATGAAACCATCACTGCCTCTGTACTCTTCTTCTCCACTTCATCATTGACATCTTCTGACATTTTCACCCTCCACATTTGGGCATTACTGCCACTTATGCCTATACCTTCTCCACTTGGAGATGCAGTATTTCTTTTTTACTGGAAAAGCTCACATAGACTCTGCCACAACTTTTTGTGAGCTAAAGGTTAGTTTTTTTTTTTTTTTTTTGCTTTCTTGTATTTTGTATTACATCATTGTCTTCTTCTATTTTGCATATTGCGAATTATTCCCTTTACATTATTTCACTTGTATCTTGCTTTTAATTCTGTATTTAAACTAGGAAGGAGATCAGATATGTGTCTCTTGTGAGTCACACAGAAATTAAAACAGGTCAATTAAGGTTAATTACCTATGAACCAAGGATGGTGCTAGAAACTCAACCTTCTATTTAAGTGGTAAAATAAAACATTTAAAAACTTTAATGGAAAAGCTCACCCAGACTCTACCACATCTTGCTGTGAGGGAAAGGTTAGTTTGTTTTTGTTTTCTTATATTTTGTATTGCTTCATTGCATTCTTCCTATTTTGCATATTCTGATTTACTTTTTTTTGCACTGCCCTTTACTTGTATTCTGCTTTTAATTGCATGTTTAAACAAGGAAAGAGACCACAGCTGTGTTTCTTGTGAGTCACACAAATATTACAAGTCAATTAAGGTTAATTACCTGTGAACTGTGGGTGGAGCTAGGAGCTAAACCTTCTATTTAAAGGGTAAAATAAAGCATTTCAAGACTTTAGTGGAAAAGCTCACCAATACTCTGCCACAACTTGCTGTGAGGGAAAGGTTAGTTTGTTTTTGCTTCTTGTATTTTGTACTGCTTCATTGCCTTCTCCTATTTTGTATAGTGTGATTTATTTTCATTACACTGTGTTTTACTTGAATTCTGCTTTTAATTGCATATTTAAACTAGGAAAGAAACCACAACTGTGTCTCTTGTGAGGCACACAGACATTAAGTTTTTAGGTGGTGTGTTTTTAAACTAAACTGTCTTTCTAGTTGCCTGCCCCTTATATTAATTTTACCACATATCTCCTTCCCTCTCCCCTTTTATTGGTTATTGTGAGTAAGCACAAAATTATCATTTTGTGAAATCACTCCCCTTCAACTATTTAAATGTATTGGCCATCCCACTGTATTCCATAGAACCAGAGTGCAAATTACCCACCCCCTTCCAATCTATCTTGCTCTTTTAAAATCAGTGGTTCTCCACCTAGATAGCTAAAGCTTAAGTTACCACTCTCTTTGATATCTAACTGCTTAGTGCACACTGCAGCCCTTACAATAATAACCTGTTTTTTTTCCATCTTACCTTTAAAATCTGCAACATCTACTCTAAGACCACCAATTATTGGAGAGCCCACATTTTGCCTCTCAGTAATCATATTGGGATTAGTGCTTCTATTTTGCTCCTGGTGAGAGAAGGAGAATAGGAACATTATTTCCTGGAGATTGCTGATCACCAGAAAGTCTAATAACTGCTTCATACTTGCCAGCTTGAATTTGTGCTTATATTTTGCTCCTGATGAGAGAAGGAGCAGATTACATTGACACTTGACTGTTTCTGATTGTGCAGTGAGTGTCTGTGTATGACCTTGCTGATTGGTCTGGTTGCTATTCAAGGCATCTACCAGGAAAAGGCTACAAAAAGCCCACAGACCTTTGTGTCATCTGGTACAAGACTGTGGATCACCAAACAGCCCATGGTCTGCTTCTCGTCTTGGGGTTGGTGCTACTGTTTTGGTTCTGGTGAGAGAAGGTGCAAAGGAGCATAGTATCCCAGCAGTGTAAAGCTGTGGTGAGACCAGCATGAGTAGTAGCCAGGCAGTAGCTATTCAGGTGACTCCCCTCTTTTCATTTTTCTTTATCAAGCTAATTCTTTCTTTCTTTATTTTCAGTAAGTACTGCTTGATTTGATTCTAACTTCAGAGTATCTGCCTGAATACTTCATCCATGAATTATCAGGGTCTACTTATTAGTTCCCCTCAAGTGTTTGGCAGTGCCCTGTATAGATGCAGACATCTTGATTTGGCATTTTTCCCATAAAAACACCATTGAAATTTCATCAATACCTAGTTGCACATAGGGCAACTAGTATACAGTGACAAGAACTGCCCCCAGAGTTGAAGACTGGATACTCCTGAAATTACTTTTTATTCTCACTCCAGCTATCTAATCAATAAAATGTTGCCGTGGATATTAAGTCTCCTGCTATCTCTGTTACCAGCTTGGTGGATATGTGTATCCTGGGGCAATATAGAAATTGCCTCATGTTTATAACCTGTTAATTCTCAAACAAACTATTATGGTGTGTGACATAAGTATTTACACAGTGTCACTGGAGGCAAAGCTCTCACATAAAAGTACTCCTAATGTCAATAAGGTTGGCAGTGGTACACATGCTGTACCCATCACACACAATTCAAAGCACGCACATAGACCCACATATGCTGAGGTGTTTAAATGTAACCTTCCTAAACCCCAAAGACCTAGATGAAATACACATAACAAATACCCTCAGCAGCCCTGAATCCATCCATTCATCCACAATCATTTTTTCCCATTTTTTGCACATGGGATTGAAGTGTCACTTCAACAGTGACAATCATCTAAATCCAAAGTTCTCACCACTGGATGGCTAGCCCTGCCACAGTTGCTCTTTCTCACCACACACTCATGTGCACACTCACATCTATGGTCAATTTGAAGTGCCCAGTCCACCTACTGCATGTCTTTGTAATGTGGGAGGAAACCAGAGCACCCAGAGGAAACCCATGCAAACACAGGGATGAAATGCAGACTCCACACAGAAGGCACCCCAGCCAAGAATTGAGCAGGGAAACTTCTTGCTGTGAGGTAACAACACTATCCACTGAGACACTTTGCCTGAACTCTTTCAAAGCAACACCCGCATCAACACATACAGCCAGATCTCATGGAGCCTCTATTTTTAAGCCCATAAGGCAAGTCACCACACAATTTAACATTCTGGTCATTGGAGACTCCATTGTGAGACACACTGATGTCCCTCTCACCAGGCTGAGTAAGGAGAAAGTCATGATCAGTTATTTATCAGGGGCCAGGAGCCGCCACATTACACATGCACTCAATTCACTGGACTACAAATACCAGTATAATTCAGTCATAGTCCATGTGGGTGTAAATTACCTGAGACATACCTCCCTAGACTATATGAAGAAAGACATAACGGAGCTCTCGGAATATGTGTCCCAGGCTGGTATGAGCATAGCATTGAGCAACATTTTACCTTTCCCAAGGATGATGCCACAATACAAACAAAAGATGATTGACTTTAAAAATTGGCTTAGTTTCTGATGTCATTCTAAGGGGGTGCAATATTTGTCAGCATGGAAGAAGATGGTTAACAGACAATGCTGCTTTGCCAGGGATGGTCTGCACCTCTCCCTTCTAGGCTTTTGAATATTAGCTAAAACAATCTCCTCCCCATAATGGCTTTTTTAGGCAATGCCAAACTGAAAGTACTTCCAACATAGCAAATCAAAACCAAGAAATTCTAATGGTGTTACTGCTAAATGCTAGGAGTCTAAAAATAAATCCCCACTCCCTAGAAGCTGTCTTCTCCCTAGAGAATGGTGATGTCTGTGCAATTACTGGTATATGGTTTAAAGCCACAGCGAGAACACCAACAGTGCAAGGTTATAATGCTTTCCACACATTTAGACCAGCAACTACACAGACAGGAAATAAAGGTGGAGGTGTCTTGATTTACATAAAAATAGATATACCTCAAGGCTGGTAAAACAGGACAATGCACTTGAGCTTCTCAATGTAGAAATTGCCATAAGCAAAATTCACTTCATTGCAAACTACAGGTCCCCATCTGTGACTCAGGAAACCCATACCATGTATTTAAACTTACTGGAAACACTCAACATCCAACCCAATACCATATTCATGAGTGACTTTAATGATCCCACTATTAACTGGGAATCATATATGACACCAAATGTACAGGCACAGAGATTCCTGGATGTTGTAAACACAAACTCCTTGGTCCAGATTGTCAGTACACCAACCAGGGATGCAACCATATTGGATCTGGTCCTCACTAATATGAAAGAGTGCTGCACACCCCTAACGTAATGTCTTCTCTTGTAAGGTCAGACCATAAAATGGTCTCATTTGAAGTAAAAATAAAACCTGGTACCCCAGCTAACCCTGGAATATTCAGGAACAACTCTAATGTTAACTTCTTACTATTAAGTGGTAACCTGGCAAAATTTCAAACCCCCATAAACCCTGGGAACACTGCTGCCTATGTAGAACTGTTCACAGGAGCCCTATACAAAGATGTTAATAGCTACATAGAGGCAGCTGCACCCACCAGTGAGAAGTACAGAACTAACTCAAAAAAATCAAGCCACCCTGGTTGAATCACAACATCAATAGGTTGTATAACAGCAGGAAGACAATCATGACAAAAATTAGGAGATACAGCACTCAGCTGGATAAAAGAACTCTCATAAAACCAAATGACCAATTCAGAGGACAAATAAAGTCTACCAAAGACAAATTTGAAGTAAATTTGGCCTCCCAGGCCAGGGGAAGCCACAAGACATTCTTTAGCTATGTCTGCAACCTCAGAGGCAATACACAATTGTGTGCAGAGCTCATTGCTAATGGAGTTACCTATACTGAACCAGAAGAAATGGCAAACCTGTTGGCCAACAAATTCAGCTCGACTTTACACCCTCTTCCCCTCAATTTTCCTCATGGAATACCAACAAATATAAATCCCCTTGCTACCAATAGGGAGCAAGTCCTTAAAGCTCTCTCTAAGACCAAGAACACTGCATCCATGGGCTCAGACAATATCCTAGGATGGCTTCTAAATAACTTGAAACATAACCTATCATGGCCCCTGGAATTGCTATTTAACTGTAGCCTCCAAATAGTCTTTGAGTCCCATAAATGGAGAACAGCAACAGTCATCCCTCTGTACAAAGGTTTGCTATCTAGAGACCCAGGAAACTACAGACCCATAATTGCACTAGTCTCCTAGGCAAAGCCATGGAAAGAATCATCATGGAAATGTTCAGTAATGACATAGGAAATCTCCAGACACTGGCCAAAATCCAATTTAGTTTCATCAAGGGCAGGACATGCCTACTCAATCTGGTAGACTTCTTTGAAAAGGTCACCAAAGCAATGGATGAGGTCAAAATGAGTCCTGGGACTACACCTTTTTTTTTCACTTCTCTGAAATCAAGGCCAATGTCAATGGCTTCTGGATGACTACATTTGCAGATGACTGCAAGTTAGGAGCTGTCATTGAATCCCCCACTGACACAAGTGTTCTCTAGGAAGGAGTGACACAGACAAACAACTGATGTCAGTACCATTGACTAAATGTAAATGCCAAGAAATGCATAATAGCATTCTTTGGGAAGTCATCCACCCCTGGTAACTATCATATTGACAACACATCCCTAAGAGTTGACCCAGTAGTCAGGACCTTGGGGGGACACATAGAGAGCACTCTAGACTTTGACCATCACATATCTACAGTAGTAAGGAAATCATTCTTAGTTGTGCAACTTATAAACAAAGGTATGGCATCTAGGTCCAAGGAAGTCACTGTTTGACTGTATTCATTATTCCTCAGACCTATCATTGAGTACAATGCCGCCTTTGGTATGCACCTAACCAGGCATATCCAACAATTGGAATGTCCACAGAGGTTCCTCTCTAAAATAATACAGGGTATAAGTAACATGTCCTATGCTGACCATCTCAAGGCCCTATCACTGTATTCTGCCTCCTACAGATTGTTGAAGAGAGATCTATGCCTGACATATAAGGCATTGTCAGACCCCATTCTGATGGACTTCCTATATATCTGCAAAACAAACTACATCAGAAGTATCCATTCTAAAGACTTAAACCTTGCCTGTGACAAAAATAGGACCTGCTGGAGAGACAGGTATGGATCCCAAAGACTACCCTTTCTCTAGAACAGGCTCCTCAACCATGTGAGTCCCTCCCTAATCCAATTCAAGTGTAACTTGGACAATTGGATGGGCAACAGGAAATTCATCGCTGGTTTGGTGTCTATGTCTCTAATGAACACAGGCAGCCTGTAAATGGTTCATATCCCAGGCTCCTGCTTGTAAAAGTTTAATTTCCCAAGCCCCTGCTTACATTTATCAAGGGTACCAGAACTTGTCAGAGATTTAGGTTGCATGGCTAGGCTTAAAAGTGCGCCTGTGGTTGTTAGCCTAGTAAACACCTATGAACCTATAAACCAGGGTACAGATATCCTGATACCTTGCTTGTGAGGTAAACACCTTAACAATTATGCCAACTCCAATCCTAAAGCTTATCACTCTCGAATAATAAAATGTATGTCCTGTGGTTTATCAAAGATTTGCATAACTAAACAAGTCACTGAAAGCAGTTCATACAAAGGTACTGGAAACTGTAGAATTGTACATGTGAATGAAGAACCAAACCTCCAGCAGAGGAATTCTGATGTTATTCCCAGTATACTCCACCCCACCCTTATTATAAATGACAGATCATTAATGTGGTGGAAAACAACAAATACCCAAACAGTTGCATATTCTCTTTTTGAATATGTGTTTATGAGTAGCATCCCACAGTCCTATTGGATGTGGGAACAGTTATGTGCTATTTGATTTCAAAGTTAATGCTAATTAGATAGATGTCCAGATTTTTAGCTGTATGTGCCTATAATCCAAGGGCATTTGTTCCTGCTTTCAATGTCTGAAGGTTGAGAAGTATGCTGTAGAGATGGAATAATAATATATAGCCATCAGATGTTGTGGCTATAACTGCTTGGTTGGGGTGGGGATGGCTGGATGAAAGTAACTGACCCACTTGTCATTTGCTCAGTTTAAAAAGCC
The DNA here is from genome assembly GCF_019279795.1 of Protopterus annectens. NCBI lineage: Eukaryota > Metazoa > Chordata > Ceratodontiformes > Protopteridae > Protopterus > Protopterus annectens. The sequence goes on along the minus strand of NC_056733.1, from coordinate 589,917,180 downwards.
ACTATCTGTCTTTGTAGGACTAGTGTGCATTTTTGAAAAGTAAGATGGGCTAGCTAACTGGATACCTGATAAGCACAGATAGATTAGGCATAACTACTGTGGCCATCTTCTTTGTAGAAAAATGACCATAGCCTGCTGCTCTTTGCTTATAATTTTGGCTTTGCAAGACTAATTTGATTATGTGAAGCTATGTGCAATATTTTAATGTGTGGCAAATATTTGTTTGGAACAAAGACAAAATACATTACAAGGTCATCCTCTTTTTTCACAATCACATGTCCAAATTGTACATAGAAATGGCTATAACTACTTGGTGGGGGGTTGTCTGGATCTAGATGAAATTAACTGAGCCTGTTGTCATTTGCTCAGTTTAACAGTCATCTCTCTCAAAATAAATAGATAGATAGATAGATAGATAGATAGATAGATAGATAGATAGATAGATAGAAAGATAGAAAGATAGAGAGATAAACAAATAAACGATAAATGCATCACAGAATACTTAAACCTTCAGAACTTCTAGGGTCTGGTGGCCCAAATACACCAAGGCTACATAATTGGATTTTGACAAGGCCTTAGTAACCATCTCTGCCCCGAACACCACCTAATCTAAAAGTAGCCCTCCTCACAGGTGTACACAGAAGGTCACTGTACTTGTGTGGAAGACTGGGGACAACAATATTATTTCTTTAACATCCTCACAAAACCTCAGAAATCATATCTTGTGTTGGGCTGGGGACAGTGTTGTTATTATTTCTTTAACTTTCCTCCCAATTTCAGAGAAATGCCCAGTGGGTCACTACAACTTGCATAGGGTCACTGTACTGTCTCTAAAAGTAACAAGTTGGAAAAATAATGAAATATTTTGTTCCATTTTCCTCACAATCAAACATCTGATGCATATACAATCAGCTATATTTTAGGAGATAGTAAATAAGCATGCTGTTTACATATGTCAAACAGCAAATTTATTATGTTCTATTTGTTTTTTTTTTTTCAGTTTTTGTTTCAGTCTGACATCAAAAGGGTATACAGGAGGTGACTGTCATTTGGGATAGTAGAGGGTGAAGAGGCATTCTTTATATAAATATGATAGCAGCAGCAACAGCTTAAATGTAATTGTGGGCATTTGTGTCTTAATTGCAATCCCAGTGTAACACCAGAGAGGGATACACAAAATGACTACCTATTTTGAGGTGTGGGGATAGGAGGCAGGTACTATTCCCAGATATGATGTATGTATCCTCACAAGCATTGTTTTCTCAGTTTATTGTGAACTGGGGTTTCATTAGTTTTGAGCATTAAATGTCGGACACAACTTATTTCGTCTTTGAAATAAAAAAGTAGAATTGAATTTCTTTTCTTTTGTTCAGGCCATCATTGTATCAGAATGTTGGAAAAAAGTTCTAAAGTGCACCTCTGAATATATACAATCCAATGGCTTCTGGGTGCCTAGCAGGCCCCATATTCCCAAATTAATTTAGTTATTTCAGTGTAGTTTTGGTCTTACGATATGCTGAAAGAATGCAGGAAAAAACAATGCTGAAGGCTAACACTAAATTTTTTTCTTTTATCATGTTTTTTTCAGGCATCAGTGGATGGAAAAAGGTTGTTTTAAAATGCTTTAAATGCACCTCAGGTCATCTAGAGCCTCATGGCTTCTGGGATCCTTGGGGCCCCCAGACCCCCTGCTTAATACAGTTATCTCCACTGTATTTAATGTAGTGTTGTATCTGTCAGCTAAGATGTGTTGAACAGCATGAAAAAGCAAAATGGAAGAGTGAGACTAAATTTCTTCCTTTGATCATAGGTTTTCTTCCTGCAATCACTGAATGACAAAAGTTGTTCAAAAACAAACAATAAATCCACCTCAGAGCATCTATAACATTTATGACTTCTGGAGGCCTTGCAGCCCCACACCCCTGTCTTAATACATTTATTTATTCCACAGTTATCAGAGTGCAGTCTTGTTTAGAAAGAATACTTTGGATGAACGACTGAATAACTGCAGAAAAAATGAATAGTAAGTCACACTGAGAAAAAAAGGGAGAAAAAAGTAATCTGGAGCGTGAGTAGAACCAGCTGGCTTAGGCAGTGGGGAGGGGGTGCCAGATTGCCTAAAGCCAGCCCTGTTGAAGTGCACCTGTCAAGAGTACCTCAGTCAGTGATTAAAAATTTATCAGACTTGCTATTTACCCATAGTTATAAATGCAAAGAAAGTCTGAGGTATGTTTCTTGTAACCCAACAATGGTTTGACAAAATATACATCAAATGGGCCACTAACCACTCCAGTCATGAGGCAATATAAAACATTCAGTATTATAAAAACATTGTTTCTGACAATACCCAAATCAACCAATAAAAGCATGTGCTAACCTCAACAATTTGCCTCCCTCCAAATAAGTAAATAAAAACAGACAAAACCATAAATGTAAACCAGGAACATTATGCAAAACCAGGGACATCCGAGACATAAATCCATAGGATAATAGGCTCGTAGGTAACTAATATGCAATCAGTCTGCAAACCATTTCAAGCCTAGCCAAAAATCCCTATTCAAAAGTTCCCACTAACCTCAAAGAGGCAAAACAAGACAGCCCAGGGAAGAATTTGAGCCTGTCCATCCAATTATCTAGGTTTACTTTGAAGCTGGAAAAGGTGCTACTCTGCTTGCCATGCATTGGAAGTCTATTCTAGAGGTGAGGGATGTGTTGTGATATGAATCTGTCACACTTTTTCTTATTTATCTGCTGATGAAGGTTTAGTTCCTATAACCAAGTATTTGAGCAACCACTAGTTCTGTGAAAGAATAGGAGGTCAAATAAGGATGGATCTTTCATGGCTCAGAAGGCTCAACACAGATATCCATGGAGACTGTCTGTAAGTGATTGAATACAGAGAAAGGGCTAGCAGTCTCTCCTGATAACTAAAACTTTTGAGGCCACTGATCTGTTTTAGTTATGAATCTCTGGGGTTTCTCAAGTTGTGTGATATGTTTAGACAAATACATGCCAAAAGATGCAATATACTCAATAACGGGTCTGATAAGATATAAGTAAAGGGAAAGTAAGACTTCTCTGGGTCTAGTAGAGATGCCTTTTGAAATTAGATGGGCCAGATAAAACTCTTTTTGAACTACTATAGAGACATGATGGTCAAATACTAATGAATTATCAACAAGATTGCCTAGCTCCCTTACAACATTGTCTGATTGGAGGGATGCAATTTGTACATGATAAATGAAACTGTTTAGTTTACCAAAATTAATTAAATGACCATCATTTTGACTCAGTTTGTCTCTTGTGAATAAAGACCGAACATAATTCCCTGTTTGTTTTTTCCATGATTCAAAATTGCATTACACAGAGTCACTGTGGAGTTGTACACCATCATTTTGTCAGTAGCTAAGAGCACCCCCCCACACACACACACACACACACACACACACACACACACACACACACACACATCTACTGTGGCACACACATACACACTTATTATCATATATCATTTTTACTTACTTATTTGTTAACTAGGTAAACTAACTAGATATAAGTGCCTCTTTTCAGAGTTTACCTGTGCCCCAATCCTGGTCTACCTACACCATCCAGATTACTAGAACAGTGCTCCTGCTAGAGCAGTGCTAGGCGGCCGCCTAGTTGGCCTATGCCTAAGGCCGGCTATGGTCAACAAACAGAAGGAGATTCTGCTTTTCATTCTTCTCACAATAAAGCTTATAGAGAAACTTTGCTAGTGATTTTTTTCCAGTGTTCCAAAGGAAAATGCTACAGAGACAGAAAAAATCAAAACAGTTAACTAGAATCAGGAGTAACCTAGACTTGCACCAGAATCTGTTGTTGGGATATGGGGATGTACAGGATGAAAACCAGCAACACTGAAATTAGTGAATAAATGGGAGACTCAAAAGCATCAATCACATTTGTAAAAAAAAAAATTGCTTTGCAAGAAAAAGTGACTGAAAAAAATGGACATTTGTTGATTTTGTTAACTTGTGGGAGGACTATAAAGCATATACACCACTTTATGTCATTAATGTTTAAAAGGACACTTAAAGGAAAAAGGTAACTATAAGCAAAACAATTTTTGTTCTTAGTATACGTATAAAATATGTCATGACAAACTGCATGCTATATAGTAAAGCAGTTTTGTATAGTGTGTAGTCATGGAAATTTTAAATATGAGAGGAGTCTTTGCAGTGACTGTTGTATGTGTTAATTATATTAATGAAAACAATTACTTTTTAGTTGTAAGTAATATAGACTTCACAGTATAACAAGAGAAGAAAAGCTGGAAAACAAGATCTTGGGCTGTTGGGGTAGGGGGTTGGGTGTAACAGTGCACCAAATACAATATATGTAGAATGAAGATAGTGTCTCTTGTTTTTACAATGGTGGATGTCTAGATTAATGCCCTTCGCTTAAGCTACAAACAAAAGTTTTCTTAGCAAGTAGGCTTGAAAATTAGACAAAATTATAAAACTCATGAAAAATTATAAATTCCTTTCATCTCCGAATATATCAGCTTGCTTTTTTCGATTAGCAAGTGTCTTCAATGGGAGCCAATAATTCTGCAGCTGAAGGTAGTTGCCCATTCTGTTCTGAGTAAAATTTACAAAGATTGGTTGAGGGAGATGCAAAATTTAAAGGTACAATTATAAACAGTTCAGTGAAAAATAAAGCTTGAAATTACAGGAAGTGAATAAGAGATAGCAGCCTCCTTAGCAGCCTCAATACTTCAATGGAACAGGGAACAATTTAGTTTTGTTCAAAGAGAACCAGCAAACTTTTTTTTAGGGCTAAATTTTATTGTTTTCTGAAAGCATACAAGCTGCTTTTCACATCTGGCAGGGGAATAGAGGTAAGAAAACTAATGACAGCACTCAGTACAAGTGGGAATATGGGCTGTAATATGCATGTTAGTATTTGTAACCTTAATTTTAGGTTAGCCAATGCCCTGTGGTGCAACTGTTAATCTGAGGAATTTGTTCCTATCTGGAGGGTTAAAATTCATTTTCTGAAGATGTACAAGATTTTCTGTTTGTTCAAAGCTACGGGGGGAGGAGGTGTTCTGAAATGTGGGTTTTTTCTGTTTGTTTAAGGGTTTTCATTAAAACAAAAAGTCTTGAAAATGTGGTATAGGTTTAAATGGAGATGAGAAGAAACAACTATATAAAAGTTCAACCTGCCAAACATTATTGTGTGCATATAAGACAAAAGTTGAAAATACACATTCAAAAAAAAACTGTCATGTATAATAGGTGAGAATAATAGCTTTTTGTCATAATGGTTGCATAATCCATATTATCTTGGAATGTAAATGGTCTTACAGGTATAGACAAAAAGGAATAACATTGGATTATATTAAAAATGCAGAGTGCAAATAGTAATGATGCAGGAAATGCATTGAAAAGAAATGAGCATGTGAATTTGGCAAAGAAAGGATTTCAGAATGGATATTTAACAGAATATCAGGAACAAAGGAAAGAGAGAGCAATAGTACTGATTGATAGAGGGGCTCCAATAGTGGTAGAAGAGGAAAAAAGACAATAATGGTAGATCTGTGGTAGTAAGGAGCTGTTGCCTAGGGAGGAGGATTATACTGGCATGTATTTATATTCCACCAAAAACAGTCATTATGGAGCTTAAGAAAATGGGGAGAAATAATTAGCTTTTAGCAGGGAATATAACTTATAGGTGGGAATAGAACTTGATTTGCAATAATGAGCATGTATCAGAGGGGACCTAGAAGGAAAATATAATAAAAGAGAGTAGATTTCTGAAGATATTTATGAAAATATTTGGAATGGAAGATGTGAATTCAGTAGTAGGAAATCAGACAGAATTTATATATTATTCCTCAAGCTACAGTAATTGGGGTAGGCTTGACAGAAATTGTATTTCACAGGAACATGTGCATTTAATTTAAAGCTTCAACACATCCAATAATTATTTCAGATCATGCACTGATAAAAACTAATATAAAAATGCAGAATAATGAAATAAAAATGAGATAGTGGCACTTCCCCACCTACCTATTAAAAAGAAAGGAATTTAAGGAGTAGGTAGTGGAAATTATCTGAGAGTTATTTGGGAGGATAGAAATTTCTTCATACATGATAGCTAGTGAGTGCGATAAAATGAAAATGGAGTTTAAATATAGAGTAGAAATAAAAGAGAAAGAGTTATGATTAATTAGTAATAGGAACTACTTAAAATGGTTGACAAAAGTTGAAGTATTGCAGAATAATACAAATATTAAAGTCTCTATAAAGTGATTTACTATCATTTTGGCAAGTAAAGTATAATAACACTCATAAATCCATTATGCAAGGAGCAAGTAGCCACATATACCACTGTTTAAAAACAAAGTATTCTGGAGCACCAATGGAACTGCTGCAGTAATTTAAGATAAGAACATGGCCATTATCATTAAAATGACGTCACTTATGAAACCCATTGGCAAAAGTCCCTGAAATTTTATTGGTGTTTCTACTATCATTAGAATTTAAACCATTCTCTAATAACCATTTCAGATTACCAGTTCTCTTATTTGTAAAACTGGTATATTCCCAAATTTTTAAAGTATGTCAGGGTAAGCAAAATACTATCCAATTATATCTATAGTTTTCCTTATTTATATAGCATTCATATGTTATTGAAAAAGCTGTGTAAATCATTTTTAAAATAACTTGTGCAATTTATGTTAACCACTTTTTTCAGTCTGATCAATACTGTTCTGTACTGAAAACTTGTCAATATCTGAACATAAGTGGGTCAGTACTTACAAAATCTATTCATTTTATCTATGTCAAAAACGTCTTTGACCATGTGTTTAGAATAACATAACCCATCACCTGCACTGCACAGTACCAAATCATACTGCTGTCACCCACACTGCACAGAGCTGTGTCATACTGCTGTCACCCACACTGTACAGTGCTGTGTGTTACTGCTGTCACCCACACTTTACAGTACTGTGTGTCACTGCTGTCACCGACACTACACAGTACTGCATCACACTGTCACCCACATTGCAGAGTGCTGTGTCAAACTGCTGTCACCCACACTGCACAGTGCTGTGTGTTACTGCTGTCATACACACTGCACAGTGCTGTCATACTGCTGTCACCCACACTGCACAATGCTGTGTCACACTGCTGTCACCCACACTGCATAGTGCTGTGTCATGTGCTGTGTCATACTGTTGTGTCATTTTCCCATCAACCACACTGCAGTGCTGTCAGACTCCCATCCCCTGCACTGCACAGTGCTGTGTCATGCTCCTGTCACCCAAACTGCAGAGAGCTATGTCAGACTCCTGTCACACACTGCACATAGTACAGCAAGACTCCAGTCACCCATACTACATAGTTCTTTTAGAGTCCAGTCTTCCATGCTGCACAGTGCAATGTCAGACTCCTGTCACCCACAATGCACAGTGGAGTGTCATACTTCTGTCACCCATGTTGCACAGTACTGTGTCAGACACCCATTGCAAAGCTTTTCTTTGGAATACTGACATATTGCATGAAGCCCAAAATTCAGAAATCTAGAAATCTTTTTTTTTTTTTTTTTTTTTTTTAATTCTGATTGGTAGCATCTCCCAATCCATTTAGAAGTAGGGATAAGTACGGCCAGTATGTATGCAAATGTAATGTCAATTGATTCTGATTTTTTGGCCAGATGTGCCTACTATTCAAAAGCCTTTGTCCAGATGTTCAATGTCTGCAGGGTGAGAGGTATAGTGAGTATTAATGGAAGGATGTGTCCCAGATGTTGTGACCTCTGATTCCATAGGTTTGTGAAGTATCACTTAACTTTACTCATGTATAATCTTATATTTGGGACTGTCAGAAAAAAAGAGGGCATATATATAGTGCAGAGTTTTGAGAAATACCTTGGGAGTTAGAGTTTTCTCTGTTGAAGTGCATCATTGGTTGCACCCTGTCCAAAGACTGGGTCATTATGAAACACTGGGGATCAGCATTACTCCCTGACATTCCATTGTCTAAAACAGTGGCATATATAATTTATCATTTTCAACAAGCAGACAAAGTTTGGAAACACTGTAGAGTCTGCAGTGCTGCAGGACATAAGTTTTGAAGGGAAATAGAATCAGTTAGTCATCCAAATAAATACAGATTTTTTTTTAATTTTATCTGTTCTTGTTGCATCATTTACTTCCCCCTCCCTCTGACCATCAACCTTCTTTTGCAGCTGATTGAGCATTTAATTTTCCTATCCTAATGGTTGTTTCCAAACACAGGCCAAGAGTTAATCAGAAGTGTATAGTCATGCAGCAGGGCTTTTTTTGTCTTTATCCTCTTCACCTGCCAAACTCCATCCCTCTTACTATTAACCAGATCTATGCTTCCATAGTGGACTGATTGCTAACCTTGGGAGAGTGTCATCAGGGCAGCCCTTGGGGGAGGGTGTGTGTGTTTTTGTTTTTTTGTTTTGTTTTTTTTTGTTTTGTTTTGAGAGGACTGGGGCATCAGGTTTTAATGGATGTTTTGACTGATGCACTGCAATTTCTATTTATTTTTCTTAACTTATTTATATGTGTACCATATAGCCCTAGCTCCCTCTCCTTGGCAGTTACATTCTCACTAGTGGATGTAGGAGTGTGCAATGCCTTTCCCTGGTGGCATCCATGCATGTTCCTCAATATACCCTATGAAGGCTATGTGGCTTGGCAGGGACCAACCTCACATGTTGACTGTTAATGCTTTCAAGGCACCTTTCTCTTGATAAGTGTTCGCAGTGCAGCAAGCCAGACCACTGCTTTCTTCCTCAGGGTGGGCAAGCTTTCAGCTGCTGCTCACTCCCATCCTGCACTGCCTGACTCCTTTCAATGGCTGAACCACACATCAGTCTGTTTCATAGTTAGGGCTTTATCTCCCTACACCTCAGAGACAGGAGATCAGCTAACAGGGTTGTGTGTTCTTGCCCTTATCCTCTCCCCACCATGACATTGATCATCTCCTGCTCAAACACTGGTGAAACAGGGCCAGCAATGCTCACACACTCTCTAATCCTAACTGTGATACAAAGTACTGATTGACAGGTTAAAACCACTTTGTCCTTTACTCCAGCATCTCTTGCAGTTACACCACATTTCACCTTGAGCAAGTCATAGTCGAACAATGAGTTGCACCACCGCTTTTCCCCTGAGATGGGAGAGTTGACTGCAGCCATTCACTCCCATTCCTCACTACTGTCTATTCCAGAGCACAGATTACTAAATGAACCTGTCCCATCTGAGATATTGTCAAGTTTCAAATTCTTTATAACACTGAAATAACTTAATCAGATAAAGACAGATATGAATTCCCATAAGTCTGAGGTGAGCAAAGCCTTGATACAGACATTTTGCAAGAACCATGGGCACTGTTTCTTCCAGAGCCTAAATCACTAATCAAACCTACATCCTCTGGGGTATAGCCATGTTTCCAACCCACAGCACCACTGAACTACCTTATACAAATAAAGACAGATGCAAACTCCCATAATTGTGAAGTGACCAAACAATGGAGATAGGCATTTGTTTAACATCTTATGTAGGGCAGAAAGGCCAATGGCAAGAAACTAAGCTGGTAATGGCAGTCCCCATATAAAACCTGATGAACTCCCTGAGAGCTTTCTGTACACATCTTGCATGTCTATGGTTACCACAAAGATAAAAGTGTCCAGTATTAACAGAAGAAAGTACATTCGTAATTGTTTTTGATAAACTAGTTTCAAGTTCAGGAGATCTAAAAAGCTGTTCTGTGGCCATCATTTTTATTACTAGGAAGAATCTTGATTAAAACTGCTTCCCTTGTTCTTCCAAAGGCACTGGTTATATTGCATGATTGTGTAGTAACTGTTAAATTAAGGGTAGTGCCTGGTGAACATAAGTTCTTTCACTACAGAGAATGGGGTCTGGAAATGATGTTGAACAAATTTTGTGATGTACCCTGTTAACACTAGTTGCTTTGCCCATTTAGCAGCTCAGATATATTAGAAAGGCCATATCACAAGGACATGAATTGGTAGTGGCAGTCCACCATGTAAAACCTGAGAAATAGCCTCTGAGCTTTGTATACAGGGATATGCAGCAGTTAGCCACCTTGAATGCCCATAGTTAACATAAACATACTCAGCAATAATACAGCTAAAAAGTAAATGTATTGTCAATATCTTGAATTTTGTGTTGATAAATTAGTTAAAATCTGTGAGTTCAGAATGGCTCTCCAGTTTAAATTCTATTTTGGTATTTGAAAGAATCTCAAATAAACACCCCTTTTTCAGTGCATCTATCTTCAGACTCAACAGTAAGTTGTCCCCAGAGCAGTGGCTTCTATTCAACCATTTTAAAAATTGGTATAATGCTTGTCCAAAGCTCTCTGGCCCCTACTCCCTATTGATTCGATAAACCAAAAAAATCTGTAAACTTAGTTCTCCTCAAAACGTGAGGCTAGAAACGGACAATTTTGCAGCATCATGGCAAATGAATTTGCATGACCGGCAGCCATGAGCAGGGTGTGTGTGATTCAGAGAAACAAGCTGCACAACATGTCCAATACAGTCTGGCAAGGTATATGCTAATGGCCATATAATGACATGGTAATGAGCAACATTATTAAAATGAGTACCTCCATGTATGTTAATGAGGCAAAATTAGATAATGGAATGATTCAGAAACATAGAAATGCCACACAATGGAGCTTTACCCACTGCATTTTTGAACCAGGCCAAAGGATTGTGTTCAGACTGACTGAATCATTTAACAATGTTAGGGGTTACCACAGCTTTATTAAATGTGTACGTGCAAGATGCTTTTATTACTGCTGCCATGCCTGACAGTGCACGACGTCTTCTCCAGAGGTACAGGATCTTCCAACCATGGTTCACATTTCATGTACTCTATGACACTAACATTGTGGACTGATACTGTATTGATGGGGACACTATTTAAGAAATTGTGCACATGTCAACCTCATCCGCAGCTCAGTGGGAGTCATAGAATTCTTATCACAGTGGATATGAAGGTATGTGTTGCTTTACACAGAGTAGTTATGGGGACCTTTCACCACACTCCTGGGGATGCATTGGGGGTATCACATACATAAGCCTCAAAAATGCTCCATCAGTTTGTCAAAACCATTCTTCAGCATGTGGGGGAGTAAATGTGTTTCTCACATACCAAAAATGAGAAAGCTAACATTGTGATATAGCCCATTTCCCTGAGGTACTGGGGGGCCATAGACTGTACTCACTTTGAAAAAAGGCACCACATGGTGAACTGGGAAAGAGGTAATTACAAAGGGTATCACTCCATCAACTGCTAGGTGATCTGCAATGCACAGGTTATCATCTACAATATGCGTGCAAGTTATCCAGGCAGTTGTCACAACTCCTACATAAGGATCTCCTGTGACCTGTACCAATGTTTTTTGAGGGGTGACTTCCGACAGAGGCATCTTTTTGGTGATGCTGCATGTGCCCTGGAACCCTGGCTCATGACCCCCATAACAGATCCACAAAAATCAAACAGACCATGGGTACCATCATGCATAAACACAAACAGGAAACATTATTGAATGTGTGTTTAGACTGCAAAGGCATATTTTTGCTGTTTGGATTCATCCAGTGGTTCCCTGTTGTATGACCCTGGAACATGTGCTAGCATAATGCCCATGTGTGCAAATGTTACACAATATTATACTTAGGAAGCAGTTACAGTAGGCTGGGTGTTTGCAGGGCAGCAATTCTCAACAAAGCAGACAACAGAGGCTGAGTCAGAAGAGCAGTCAGAGAGGGTGCCAGATGCAGGGGATCATTATGCCAAGCAGAGGCTGGCAAAGTATGCTGAGGCACTAGTAAAGAGGTAACAACTTGCATGAGGTTTGAGAACATGGTATACAAGAATAAGGTTGATATGTTACAGTAACAATGATTCATGTAAAACCAGCACAAGGATGTGCTTAATCTAACCACACCGTGCATCAAATTTAGGCAACCAAGTAACAATGTACAAAGGACAAGGCACAATTATAATAATTTGTAAAAGGTAGAAAGGGGGAACAGGAGTGCATGTGTTTCACAGAAAAGTGTGTGAGTATGAGTACTGAGGAATATTAAAGTAAAACATGCTTTTCTGTGAAATGTCAGTACTGGGGGGTATGGCATTTAATGTAACACTTATTGAGAAGGGTCAGTGTCTTTGGAGGTATGTGATGTAGTGGGGACTGAGGTGGTAATAGTGTGAATCTGCAGGGGACACAACCTCAGCAGTAGCTGCAGCACTGTGGCTAGGTCTACTTGGCAAATCCAGAAAGTGCATAGCAGAGAGTTCGGTATTCAATGAATGCTAATTCCCATGAGAGCTGACTATACAAGGGGTCACACTGGATGTACCATGACTCTTGCTAGATGCTGGTGTGCTGTGTGACTTTGAGCAATGTCTGCATACGGTGTACCACAGTGGTGATGCCCATGACTACAGGGATGACCTCTCCTAGAAGTAGGCATCTCCACAAAAGATGTGGGGGTGGAAGTCCTACCACTACAGCAGCATGGTCTCGATCTTCCAGAGCTATGTTGGCTAACATCCGTGGATGTAACAGATGACTAACTCTGTGGACAGCCACTCATCCCTGGCAGGTGAGTTAGATAAAACATTGCATGTTCGTTCCAGTGCGTGATTGAGCATATCCAAGGAATCACACATACAGGACCATTCACTCCCATAGGTCATCATGCACACCCTACATCACCCACACTATCTCCACTATGGCTGTGGTGGTACTAACCTGTCCCTCCACAATGGTCCTACAAATATGATAGTTTGCAGCAACTGACACACCAATTTCAGGAAGAGGACAGTAACCATGTCTCCAGCATCACCATTATGCCCCCCTTCCCAGTGTATACCTCTCTGCCCATAAATGCTAGGGGCAGACTCTAATATCTGTCTACTGGGTGCCAGCACACATCTCCTGATTAATAGTGTTCCATTAAACTGTTCTTCCTGTGAGGTGTGGGCAGCCTGGGTATCCAGAGACATACAAATCCTGTCTGTGGTCTTTGCTGGGAATGCAGTGCTTGCATTCCTGTTTTCAACATGCATACTGTACTCCCTGACTGTATCATCTCATACCTGCCATGATGCCATCATCATCATCATCATAGGTTACAGATTCTCCAACATCAAACAGGAGCAGTTCCATAGTGCTGGTGCAAGATAAAGAATCACCTGTGAATATACCAAAGCACAAAAGATCCAGTGTAAGTATAAGCCAGCACCAGAAGTATATATGCATGTAAGAGTTTTGCAAATATAAACATGATGAAACATTAGTAGTTTATGTGCATACCTTGTACAGGTGGCTGTGGATGGTGAATCCCTAATGTACCTGTATACATAAGTCAGACAGCTTTGATAAGTTTTATTGTGACTAAGGGGTACAGATGACGTGCAGGTATGTATACACAGAAATAGGCCTACATACCTGAGGCGTTTGCAGTGGATTATCTTTGAGGCCTGTCTAGCTCTGCCCCACCATCCAGAACTACACTGTTGGATTGTGAAGAGGTGCCCCTCCCTTTGAGAGATGCCAGGAACACCTTTATCTCCATGAAAAGTTGTATACTCAAAAGCCCCCCTCCACCTGTTTCCCTATATTCCTGTGCCAGGAGTTGCACTCTTAGTTGGAGATGATACATCATATCACTGGTTCTGCAGCACACTATATCATAACTGATGTCCTGTTTACTAACTGCATTAATGTTGATTATAATGTCTTCCCAGGAACAGTCATGGTACAGCTAGTCAGTTGCATGCAGGCCAAACAGCCAACATTCATAGATATAGAGGCCTGGAGTAGTACCTCATTCTATGCATACAAGAACTCAGGCTTATATGTGAATGATGCCCCAGAAGATGCATTAGTGTGCCTCTGCTTGGCCTGATTTTAAGGTATTGCTGTTTTGACATGGAAAACAGAAAAACTAACAGCCATGTTCCAGCATAATCCTTACAAATCCTAACACCACTAATATCCTCCTTGGCCATATAGCATGCTGCTTTGTGTCTGACAGTTAAATATCTGTATCCACACTCCTTAAGTAACAATCACAAAACTATAATTGACCATGATGACATGACTGCTCCCATCAGTCTTACAAATACTTTTGCTTCTGAGCTACATGGAATGTATACAACAGTAAAATGTATTGAATAGTGTTCTGAGTATGTGCTCATGGGTGTCTCCTATTAAGCTTAACAATCCTACAGTCCAGCAATTTCTGCACCCTTGCAATCCCCCTCAATACACCTTGCTCAATAGACTTAGAAGTACTGGCAAACATACAGTGAATTGCCAGTAACATTTAAAAGCAGCAATACTACAAATGAATGGACTTGTAAAAAGTAGAACTTAACTTGTGCAAGCAGAGATATTTTTGCTGAAGTAATGTATTCTTTTGAAAGTCACCTTTTGCAAATATAGAACTATGCACTCCAGAGGTTTCTTCCATTGCAATGAGGCTCTTTGTGTCTCATTGTGCTTACATTGTGAAGATCCACCTGGCTGAACATGATGGTTATGCTAATTAGGGTTCACCTCACTTTTGTTTCTGAATTGCTCAATTTGCCAGATGAAAGCAACTACTAACCATTGTGCTGAAGTCTCTTTGACACCTTGCACATACCTGGGTCCATGTGGCTGCACTGAGCACATATGGTCCAGGCCATGCATTCAGAGAGGTGGAACTGTAATTCCATATTTAACCATTAATACATGGAGTCTCTGTAGTGCCTGATTTCTTAATAGCATAGACAGAGATTAAGGACTGCCACATTTCACACCTTAAGGTGCCACTCTGAACCATAATAATATAATACCTATATTTTCGGAGTTTGCCATGTGTCACTCAAATGAGGTGCTCATCAATGCCTGCAATTGCTGGATGTATGGGACCATGAGTGGTCTTATTTAGGTGCCAAATTCCTGCCATTTTTCACCAAAATATTTCAAGGTGAGACATCATGGCTGGAGGAGGAGGAAACAGTGCTCCTTTTAGAGCACAGAAATGGTGTGAGGACACGTCAGAAATTTTTCTCTACCTCCTCCATAAGGATTACATCTAGAGCCTTCAGCATGAGAGCTATAAAGGTCATCAGTATAAGACTGAAACCTAGAGCAGTTTAGCCCAGGCTGTCACCCCTGCAGCTAGCATGCCACACATTGGGGATCAATGCCATCACCATTACAGTGACATGAGGCATCCTAATCCTGACCGCCTTGGCTGATGGCAAGATGAAGTTAAACAGCAGGCACCATATTTTTACTGCAAGCATAACATATGCTAGTTATACATTTATACTAGCACTTCATGGCATCCATAAATACTACAAAGTGCTCTTTTTATGTCTACAGCCCCTGAAGAAAATGAAGTTGAATAGGCAGCAGCACAGGAGAAGACTGGCATGCCTAAGAGAATGCCGGGGTGAGTATACTTGCTTCAGACTGTCTTACTTTTAAAATTAACAGTAGTAGGTGTTTGTTCCCAAAATATATAGCTTTTATACATCAGTGCCACTTCTGTCATAAGTGACATAGCTCAAAGGTAGCAGCATGACTGTTTCATGTTATTAGTATGTTTGCACATGCATCGTCATATAAGTGGACAAGTGGGTCAGGATGTTAAGGCTGTGCTGCCAAATTGTGAGGATGCCTAACTGTTTATCTCCACCCCCTTTTTATCATGAAATATTTCAGGTTTATTTTTCTGTCTTATAACAGCAACTGCAACAGTATAGAATATGTATAATCAATATTTGTAGAGGTTCATAGGTGGGAAGTCTATTCCATAGCATGAGCAGCCTTTGGGTTATGAACCTGTCCCTCCAGCTTGGTTAGGAGTACATCTTTGCCAATATAGTTGTTTTCTTTATTTATAACCCAGGAGTGAAATGAATTGTAATGTCCGAACAGCATGATTTCTTTGTATAAGTACACTTGCCTTAGACATTATTACTTCATATCAAACTACAGATACCGGTTCACCTGTCTAAGTAGCTCATCACATTAATCTTTTATTTGTCAGAATACAGGTGATGGTAGCTGTTGGTTCAGGTCCCCCTCTCATTTGTGTATACTGATAGCCTTGTTAAACTGAGAAGTGTTTTTAGTCTTTCAAGTATATTATGTTTAAGTATGTCATAGTCAAAATATATATCAGCTTCTGTTTTGCATTGTATTTGCATTTTTTTCACTCCCCACCCTGTTTGTTGCTATACTTTCTATTACATATAATTATTTTTATTATTTTGTTTCGGGTACACAACCTGTACCCATCCCTCCTGCAAAGTCTGTCGGCTCCTCATAAGTAGCAACAGGAGTAGTGCCACTGTCACTCGTCTTGTGTATTCAATAAGACGATGAGGCTGGGTGTTCATTTAAGTAGTTTATTGCACACAAACACATCAGTATGAGTGACTGAAACATTAAACTAAATGAACTAAGTAACTGACTACTACACACATGCATGCTTTCACTCTGGCTGCTCACTGAAAATGGCACTCTTGCTTACACGTACTCAGTACTTATACGCACAAGCTCACTGACTGGAATGGCACTTAAAGGTACAACACACACACTCTGATCTACACCCTCCATCTTTGACTATTCTGTCCTGCAATGAAAGTGACAATCAAATTACCATGCATGTTATACAGATATATATAAACAATATCATGTCCAGGTTGCCATGTATTTGAGATTAGGTCTTGAGATATGACCTGACCTCATAATGTAATAACTAGAACTGGGTTTAGCAACAGGGACAGTCACTGGGGAATGTTCTTCTTCAGAATTTACAGGGATAGTTTCAGGAACAAGAACAGGCAATGCAATGTTCTCTGGAACAGGAATATTGGACATATCACTCTGATTAATAGAGTCTCTGTTATAAGCAAAATGTTATAACACTGGCTCGGACACCTGTAGTAAATGTTTCTCATTCCACCTGAATTCCTTGCCTTGCGACTCAATAATGTATGATCTCGATTCTTCACAAAAGTGTTTCACAATTCTTATTTGGTCAAATCCCTTTGCTGTCTGCATCCTCACTATCTCTCCTTCTTTCAATGGATTCAGAGGCATGCTGGTTGTATCACAGTAGGGCTTTTGGGACATTTGGGACAGATACTTCTTTAGGAGTTGAGCTTTTACTACTTTGTTGTTTTTAGCACTTGGAACCAACAAATTCTTACGGATTGGCAGTGTGGTTCTGGTTTGTCTCGACATTAACTTCTTGGCAGGTGGGCCAAGAAGAGTGTCATGAGGTATGTTTCTGGGATTTAGCAGATTTAGAAAAACATCAGTATTGTCACATTTAGATTTTTCCAACAGCTGTTTCGCATTTTGAACTGTATGTTCAGCCAGGCCATTTGATTGTGTGTATTTAGGACTACTTATAACTTGAATAAAGTCCCATGTTTCAGCAAATCTTTTAAACTGCTGACTTGTAAACTGTGCACCATTGTCAGAAACGACTTTGTGTGGACTACTATGGACAGAAAAATGTCTACTCAACTTTGTAATGATAGTATTGGATGTGAAGTTAGGAAGTAGGTCAATCTTGAACCAATTTGAATAAGAGTCTACTAACAAGTAATGGTGACCATTCCATTCGAAAATATCTGTAGCTACTGTCGACCAAGGTAGTTCAGGAATCTGGCTTAGCTGAAGGGGTTCTTTTTGTTGATGTGGTTTAGTACTATTGCAAACTGAACAAGATGAAAGTTCTTTCTCAATATCTTTTGACACAGAAGGCCAAAATACTAGTCCTCTCACCCTTCTTTTGGTAGAATTAGTTTCTGGGTGGCCACAGTGCAAGATTTTAATGTACTCTTGTTACAAGGATTTTGGAACAATCACTTTTGGACCTTTCATGATGATACCATCTTCCATCAAAATCTTGTCTCTGTAAGGAAAATACTGCTACACATCTACTGGTAAACAAAATTGCTTTGATGGACATCCTTGATTGATAAAATGGTTGAGCTGTTGAAGAACTGGATCTGAAGTTGTCTTGAGTTCTAACCTTATGAAGATGTGTAGAAGAAACATTTCTCACTTCCATGACTTCAAAATCGGGTTTCTCATTGTCATGCTGTTCAGTGTTTTTTTCTGGGCAGTCTGGATAAAGAATCAGCAAGAGAAAGAAGATTGCTTTTTGTATAAACTAAGTGAAAATTGTACTTTTGCAATTTCAACATCATGCATTGCAATCTTGCAGGAGCTGTGTGCATAGCATTTTTCAAAATAGTGGCCAAAGGTTGGTGGTCAGTCTCAATTTGAATAGGTTGGCCATAAATATAATAATGGAACTTTGAGCACACAAGCACAATTGCCAAGAGCTCTTTCCCTATCTGAGCATACTGTATCTTGGTCTAGGTTATAGTTCTGGATGCAGAGGCTACTGGTCTGCCCACTTGAAGAATGACTGCATCAAGACCAAATTTAGAAGCATCACAAGAAAGAGTGGCAGGTTTGTGAACATCATAATACCTTAAAGTCGGTGGACTGGCAATTCTCTGTTTCAGGACATCAGATGCTGTTTGGTGTTGTTCTGACCAGGACCATGTTACATCTTTGCATGTCAGCTCTCTTAGCGGTGCTGAAAGTTCACTAAAATCTGGAATAAACTTGCCCAAATAGTTGACCATGCCAAGAAAACTTTGGAAGAAAGTCACATTATCTGGAGATGGCATCTCAAGAATTGCAGCTTGCTTGGAAGGATCTGGTCATAAGCCTGAATTGGTAAACAAATGACCCATATAAGTAACTTCTCATAGCCTGAACTTGCATTTCTGAGGATTTACCTTAAGATTCAGTTTATGAGCATGTTCCTGAACTTTCCTGAAGTTTCTCTCATGTTTGACTTCACCATTGCCTCCTACAAGAATATCATCGACTATTAATAGCACATGGATGGCCAGAAAAAATTTGCATCCATCGCACGTGGAAAGACTTCACTGGCAGAATTTATCCCAAATGGCTTTCTCAAAATCTGTACTTTCCAAATGATGTACTGAAAGTGGTTAGCAATGAAGATTTATGGTCAAGCAAAATTTGCCAAAATGAACTTTTTGCATCTAACACAGAAAAAACAGTGGCATTTGGCATAGGAGCAGCAACTCCTTCGACAGTACGCATTGAATGATGAGGTCGTTTTAGTGCTTTGTTCAAATATCTTGGATCAATACATATTCTAATATCATCTGAGCTTTTCTTATGAACTACCACCATGGAGAATACCCATTCAGTTTGTTCTTCTGTTGGACAAATTACTGCTAGATGTACCATTCTGTCGGACTCAGCTTTGACTTTGCCTTGCAAGGCTACCAGAACTTTCCATGTTAGTCTGCTAATTGGGCTTACCTCATTGGTCTAACTTCATGGAGTTCACAACTGGGAGGTTGCCTAACTTGTCTTCGAAAAGATCAACACAGTCAGAAAAACTAGCTTGTGCAAAATATTCGTTGTTACACATGCTTACATGGTGGACTTCTGCATTAAATGAAAGCAGTCCCATTTTTAAACTGTCTTTGAGCCTTAATAATGACTGCACTTGCCTTTTAATTACATAAAGTTGCAAGTCATAGCTGTTCCCAGCAGAGTAACATGAAAGCACTACTGATCCTTTGGTTTGAATTTCTTCACCACCATAAGTAACAAGCTTTACACACTTTGCCAGATCAAGCTTCTCACTAGCTCTTACTTTGGCAAACATTTCTGCTGACATAACATTGCACTATGAACCAGTATCAACCAACTTTGAGCTCTACAGGTCTCCCATTAATCAGAACAGTACAAAATACTTCATTCTTTGCCCACAAATCTACTGCATTGACCATTTCATCAAGCAATGACACACCATCAACATAAAATGTAGGGTCGCACATTTCTAATTGATCAACTTGCCTCTTTGAATGCTCTCTTTTGTTAAAAAAAATGTGTCCCTTTTGATTTACAGAACCTTTTGAAATTATTCCACTTTTTACATGTGTGGCACTGTTAACCAAAAGCTAAACACTTTTCTCTTTTGGGCTCATGGCTACTTCCACAATTATGACAGTTGACTATGAGGCTTGCCACAGGTTTTGCTGAGTCAGCCCTCTACTTCACTGACCATGCTCTGGATTTTACTGGAGCTGCCTTGGAATTTGCTAGAAAGGCTTAGTGTTTCACTGAATCAATCACACCCTTTGGCCTGTATCTTTTAATCTCATGCTGTATACTATCAACATTAGCACTGGAAGGCACCGGAAGCATGCATTTCTCATTTAGAAGCATATTTGTGTGCTTTTCTGTGAGGTCATATATATGACAAATCTCTATGGCTTTATTCAAAGTTAAATCACTGTCTTGAAGCAAAATCTTTCTCACTTCATCATCTTTAATACCACACACAAGCCTGTCTTTTATCAGCTCATCTTTTAAATCACCAGACTTGCACATTTTTGCCTTATTTCTAAAGTCAGTTATATATGCTGCAAAAGTTTCACCAGGGTTTTGATCTCTTGTGTAAAATATGTGCCTTTCCATTGTAATATTCATCTGGGGGTTACACATTTCTCTAAATTTACATTTTAAGCACTCAGGGTCTTCCAGTGTTTCAGCCGGTACCACAATATGGTGGTCTTCACCCTCCCCTGCATACACAGCTGGGGCATACACAAATGAATGCTCCCTTTCACTAACTTCTGAACCAGCTAAATTAAGCAGAATAAATGCCTTAGTATATACATGTTTGTCTGACAAAGCAGCCCGAATGAAAATATAGTACTCTTGCTGAAACACTCTCCAGTTTTCAGCAACATTATTATCAAATACTAGTGGACCAGGTCTATGAAATCCTTCTGCCACGCCAACAAAATGCATCTGTAATTATGTTCAAATGCAGATACACATATACCAGGTACTGGAAAAATATTCAACTGCACAACAGTCCCTTTGAAATGATTGTATTTTGCAAAATAACTGTACTGTAATACTGCACAAACATCCGAACACTTTGCACACCTCGGATATTTCAAATAGCTTTAGTGAATATGAAAAAGAAGCACATAGCAAAAAAATACAGTTGTTTTCCCTTTTTATACATTTTATGTGATTCAGAAGTTATTTCAAGTACTTTTGTAAGCATTTTAAGTATTTTTTTATAAATATATCATAGTTTCAAACATTTTGTTTAATTAAAAAGTCATTTTGAATGCTTCATTTTATATTTGTTGAGTAAAAAATCATTTAAATGAGTTTTAGTACCTGGATTTGTCTTTCTGACCTGTTTGTGAGTCATTTGAGCAGGGATGATTCACTCCTGTGTATTCCTCCAACTGTAACTGGGTGCCTCATGGTCTTCAAGAGGAAGTTTTGCCTTGGACCTCTTTCTGGCACCACATTGTTTTAAACATCCCACTTCTGGCATCATGTTGCTTGTCTTGTGTATTCAGTAAGATGATGAGGCTGGGTGTTCATTTAAGTAGTTTATTACACACAAACACATCAGGATGGTTGACTGAAACATTAAATTAAACAAACTGACTGACTACTACACACATGCATGCTTTCACTCTAGCTACTTACTTAAAATGGCACTCTTGCTTGCACGTGCTCAGTACTTATATGCATGTGCTCACTGACAGGAATGGCTCTTAAAGGTACAACACCCATACTCTGATCTACAGCCACTACTGCTGCCATCCCCACCACAGCCAACACCGCCACCAACACCACCACCACAGCCAAAGCCGTCACCATCACCATCACCACCACCACAGCCACTGCCACCACCACCACTACCTCTACCACCCCCAAAAGAAGCACCCACCACATCTGGGTCCCAACCTATCATAGTCATCTCCACACATCTTGCCCTACCTAAGCCACCCATTTCAGGTAGCTCTACACTAGATGCTGGTACAGCTGCACCTACTTGTAGCAGTGCCAGTGAAGGTGATACCTTGGTCACCCATCTGCAACTGGCAGACATTGTGGATGAGATTACTGCCAAGAGGTTTGATGCCTGAATCAGCCAGAAGGAGAACCTCATCCAGTAATTTGTTGAGTCACATCTCTGTCCAACACTGTCTCCACCATATAAGACAAGGCCTAGTGATGATGGTTCCAAGGGAAGACAGTAATCTCCAACTGGGTCTCAACTAGCAGAGACTACAGCTATGAATACCCTATCACACCCCCCCATCATGATTATCCCTTCAGTTTTGAGCCTATGCTCATATTAATGTTGGTTGTTCAATCCTTCTCTCATCATTCTCTTCCTTCCATTGCCTGATGTCTTCTTCACCACTGTGTTCCCCTTTCATTGTGTTACCTAACATAGTGTCAGTTGTGTCTGTTTTCCCCTGCTACATAACCTAACCTAACCTAACCTTCTTATCTTCTGCTTATTTCCCATATATCCTTCCCCAACTTTCATTTGAAAAATGAACACCTGCCCTCCCAAAAAAATTACCCCACCTACCTCACCTCCATCCTGCTCATTCCTTAGTTGTTCACATTCTCTTCTACTCTCTGTTTGCTTTCCCTTCTCATTTATTTCCCGCACTAATACTTTCAATCCTTTCATCTGGTCAAAAAAATAGGTGAACACACCTCACATATGCCCATGCAGAGCTTCCAAATCACTTGTCATTTGTGATCATACTGTGTACAATAGGTTGTGAACAGTAGCTTCAATGCCCATATACAATAGACAAAGACTAGCAGTGGTTGTTGTACAGCAATGATTAAGTATGACTACTATCATCTACTACAGATATCAGCCTCAGCTGGTATCAGACACACAAACAAGCTGATCATCATTGCATGTCAGTCTACATATACAACATAGGATAAGGCTGATGCCTTTAGTATGACTGCTTGAGTCTATACTACGTGATTGAATGATTAGGTGATCGAACACCTAATCATCAACCACATAATATCAAAAGCAAAAAACAGTGAACAGCCAATTTATCGCAGGGACATATTTCCCTTGGCCGATTGTTGGATTTTGCCGTTTTCTCTACTGTGGAGTGATCTCGGATTTGGTATATTTAGTTAGGGGGGGTGTGGGGAGTACAGCCCCCCACATCGAGGGGTGTGGGGGGCAAAGCCCACCACTTAGTTTGGCTGTAAAGTTTTTTTTTTTCTTGTGGCCGACGGCAACGTTTCCCAGCAGCGTTCGCTATTTTGCAGTTCGGTATTACGTGGTCGATGTTTAGGTGTTCAATCACTTAATCATTCGATCACATAATATAGACCCAATTGCTTCCATAGTTTAACCTGTAAATGAAGTTTTGTCATTAAGGACATTTGGAAGTTCAAGTCCCCTTAGGGTTGAATGCTTTTTGTGTCTTTTATTTCTTCATTTTGCAAGTGATAATCACCTAGTATGTGCTTCACTGACAACTTTAGTACAGCTGCTTACAATAGCTCAGCCTGCAAATGAAGTGCTTTGTTCAGTGCAACTGTTGAGAGTTCATATCTCCTCAGGGTCAAATATATATAGGTGTGAAACAATCACCTGCTATGTGTTTCACTGACACTTTCAATGTTACTGTTTCTATAGCTCAGGCTGTAAATGAAGTGCTTTCCATAGTGTAATTGTGAAGGGTTGATGGTCCAAGTCCTTTCAGGGCTGTATATAGGCATATTATTCTTACAGTAGGGTGCCTGCTTTATGACATGCATTATAGTACAGGTACATTGACAAGACTCTGCCAATGTCATTACTACTTTTGGTCAATATATGTTGGTACTCTTCCATACCCCATCCATCTTTTTTTTTTTTTTTTTTTGCGATTTTAACTTCAGTTATTTGAGACTGATATCTATGTGTTTCACCCCCATTATCCATTGTATTCCATATCCCTGACTATGTCACCCCCTCCCTTTGCAGTCTTGTCATGTTATATGTTTGTTTCTGTAGCCCTGCTACTTGCTCTACCCTCCTACCTCAGACATAGCTCCCTTGCTACCTCCTCTACTCCCCTACCACAAGCATACTTCCCTTACTATCTCCTCTACTCCCCTACCACAAGCATACTTCCCTTACTACCTCCTCTTCTCTCCTACCTCAGGCATACTTCCCTTACTATCTCCTCTACTCTCCTTCTTCAGGCATACTTCCCTTACTACCTCCTCTACCATCCTACCTTAAGCAAACTTTCCTTACTACCTTCCACAAGTACCTTATCTGCATATATGTATCTTTGAGTCAAAACAAGCCCCATGATGATGTAGGCTAGCCATAAACTTTTTCTCTTACCACAGTTGTGTGCACAGGATCTTACTGCGTAACCTCAAGACTCATACCTGATAGATGAGCACTACTGTTGCTCGTATGACCCTGCAGCCTCACCATCATCCTACATGATCAGCTACAAAAAGGATCATTCTTGAGCTGCTTATCGTGCACACTTGCCTGTCTGCATTCATTATTCATGAGCATCGGGACTCATGAACCACAGTAAACAGATTAGGATTGGCCACAATTGTGAAAGCAATGTTTCTGATTCCCAAGATTCAACTTTGTGCACTCATTTAAAAGTTTACACAAACAGATAAGGAAACTCACCTCTCCTGTCTCTTCAGTGTTGAAAGCCCTTTCTTACTCTGTATGCTTGTCTGGTTTTCTCAGCACTCACCCACTGCTGTTTCACAAAATTGTGACTTTAACAGGCTCAACAGTAAGGAGTTCATGACAAGGTCTCCTGTTCACCCATTTAAAATTCTGTGAAAGCAGAAAAACAACAAAACTTGCCTCTCATGTGTCTTCATTGCAGAGAGTAAGAAGCCTGCTTTTAGTTCACTGACTGGCAGGCTAACCTTTAATAATATCCCATACAATTTAAAGGAAAAACTTCTTACTCTAAACTCTCATTATCCCAAAGCAGAACTTACATCTGTACTCTGTAACTTATCTCTTACTTTTTTTTAATTTATCCACGTCTTTTGGGTTTCTAATACCATGACAGGAATGGATCCCATTCCTAGTCAAAGTACTATTAAAGTTCATGAAATTAGTATTGTTTCAATCTTTGATATCAGTCAAAAGAGTTCTTTGCAGCACCTGCTATGTGCCCAGTAATAACTCCTTCTGAAATGTGTATGGGGTTACATCATGGATTGATAATGTCTAAATATGATTGTACATTCTTTTTTATAAGACCCGTTGCTCCTACTACTATTGGAACTGTCTGGGTATCTTTCTTCCACATTGCTCTCGTTTCTGCCTGCAAATCCTGATATTTTATAACTTTGTTTCTGTATGTACAAAACACACTGAAGTCACTGGTTGTGGCAATTTCAATGATCAATGCTACTTTTGTCTTCTTTTCATGGGCCACTATATCCATTTTTCTAGCATCTATCCTTTGAATTGTTGGTAATGGTGATCTCATGTGATGTAGACCATCATTTTCTATGATTTATTTATTTACATTTGTTGACCGGGAGTGTCTGATTGGACGTAGGTCCATTTTCAGTGGAGGCCCGGGGAGAAAAGCTCCACAGTTAAAATAAACAGACAGTAGTTACATTGGATTACATAGCGATTAACAATTTAACATAGCAATTACTTACAACATATTTACAGATGAAGAACATAGTACATCAGTAGACAACTAGAATCTTTATCTGTGAAGTACATAATAGACATTAACAAATGTTACAATAAGAAGTTCCTGCTGTATAATAAGTACTAGGCTTATGGGCATCTGAGCTTGCTATAATCAAGGTAGTTAGTGGAGTGGAAAGAAAGGTAGTGGTTGGATGGGGTGGGTGATATTAGAGTGGGAGTTGCAAGGGAATAGCCAGCATGTTTTTAAGTGTGCTTTTAGTAAAGTTTTGAAGTGGGTGCATGATGGTATGGAGGTAATTGTGGGTGGGAGGGAGTTCCATAATTTGGCTATGGTGCAAGAGAATAGTGCTTCACCAGCAGAGTTATTGGCTTTAGTGATCTGCAAGTGATTTTTGTTGCTGGATCTTAGTGGTCTGGTGGTGCGATAGGGTTGGAGTAGATTCTGGAGGGATGGGACATTTAGTGGATGGTTTGCTAGTTTGTGGGCGAGTGAGAGTTGATACCATTGAAGGAGGTGAGGGAGTTCAAGCCAGCCCAGTACAGCAAGTGAGAGACAGTGGTGACTATGGTAGGATGCCCCTGTGGTGAATTTGGTGATTTTGTTGTAGCAGGTCTCTAGCTTGTTTAGATTGCATTGCCTTAGGTTGGTATATATTGGAGAGGCATAAAGTAGGGTGGAGATAAGGTGGGAATTTGCTATTGAAATCTTTGCTGCTTTGGTGAGAAGTTGCTTATTTCTGTATAACGCTCCTAGTTTTTTGTGGACTTTTTTAATGGATATGGATATGTGAATGTCAAATTTTGGTTTATTGTCTATTTCCACTCCTAGCAATTTGGTGTGTTCAGTTGGGTATATAGTGGTGCTGTTTTTTGCTGTGATGTTAAAGTAAGAGTTGTTTTGAGTATGTTTGGTGGGTTGGAAGATGAGTAGTTTAGTTTTGTTTGGGTTGAGTATTAATTGGCCATCGGATAACCAAGTTTAAACAGAGGAAAAGGCTTCCTGTGTGACTTTTTGCAGTTTGGGTAGGGACTGGGCTGAGCAGATGATGGTTGAGTCATCTGCGTATTGTATGAGTGTGCCATGTTTGGTGGCAGAGGCTAGATTATTGGTGAAAACAGGGAAGAGTAGGGGTCTAAGGATGGATCCTTGGGGAACCCCTATGGAGACAGGTAGTTGGGGAGATATGTCATTCTGCCATACAACGGATTGTTGGCGGTCAGACAGGTAACTCTGAAACCAGTTGGTGACTGATTGAGAAAAGGATAGGTTATTGAGGACAGAGACAAGTTGTTTGTGTGGGACCATGTCAAATGCTTTGGATAGGTCTAGGAAAGTAGCAGAGGAGAGATAGCCATTGTTTTTATGCTGACGGATAGTGTTAGTAAAGGAGAGTAAGGCAGTGGTTGTGCTATGGTTTGGTCAGAAACCATGTTGAGTATTGGAAAGGAGGTTGTTAGTAAGGAGGTAGTCTGAGACCTGAGAGTGTATGCATCTCTCTAGTATTTTGGAGAGTGGAGAGAGAATAGCTATGGGGCAGTAATTGGTTAGTTCTGTGGAGGGTCCACCTTTGTGGAGGGGAATTATATGTGATACTTTCCACAGTGTGGGAACGTAACTTTCTGACAGAGATCGGTTAGTCAAGATGGATACTGGGTAGGCCAGAGCATAAGCTGCGATTTGTAGGTATTCACTTGGGAGGTTGTCTGCTGCTAATTTGGTGGGCTTAAGTTTAGTTAAGAGTTTTTTTATGTTGGAGGTAGGTACAGGAGAAAAAGAGAAGGCAGTGGGGAGATTACTAGTTGAGGATGTGGGTTGGAGGGGAGGGGGGTTGTGTTGTTTAGCTAGTGATAGTATGGTTTGTGTGAAGTGTGTGTTGAATGAGGTAGCAATATTTTCTGAGGAGTGAGGGATGTTAGGAGGAGGGGTACTGACTTTACCTGGGTGGAGGATGGAGTTTATGGAGGACCAGAATTGTTTGGGGCTGTGTTGTAAGGAGTCTAGGGCAGACTGGTAGTATTGGAATTTGTCCTGTTTTATTAGCTTTTTGACTCTATTGCATAGTTCTAGGAATTTCTGTCTAGTTGAGGGGGTTTTGGTTTTGTGCCAGTGCTCCCAGGCTGTATCCCTGTTTTTCATTTCTGACTTTGTGGTTTTCTGTAGCCATGGGGAGGGTTGTGCTTTGGTTCTGGAAAGTCTTATGGGGGCATGGTAATTAAGGATGCTCAGGAAGGTAGTATTAAAAAATTCAACTGCGTCATCAAGACTGAGGTACTTTAGAGGATGCCAGTTACATTCTTTGAGGGATGAGATGAATGTGAGTGGGTTAAAGTTTAGTTTTTACGTATTTGACGGTAGATGACAGGTTTAGCTTGGTATTGGTATTTTTTGAGTAGGAATGTTGGGGAGTGATCACTGAGGCTATCTGATAAGCAGCCTGTTATATATGACTGGGGGCTCTTACTGACTAGTATCCAATCCAGGGTAGTGTGCTTGCTGGAGTTTTTATTTATCCTGGATGGCGACTGGACTAGTTGGGTGAAGCCATGAAGGTTTACATGATGGGTTGGATGGTTGCCAGAACAGGATTGCCAGTCAATATTGAAATCACCTAAAATGATAGTTTCTTGGGGGAGATGATGGGTAGACCAGCTGAGGAGGTTTTCTAGTGGAGGGATGTTTTGGCCAGGTGGGAAGTAGCATCCAATTATGTTGATGGTTTTGTTTTGGTTTATTTTGAGGTTGGTAAATATTATTTCTTCATTGCCTATTTATGGAGCTGATGATTTTAAGATCTGGAGGTTTAGAAGCTGTTTAAATATTATAGCTACACTGCCTCCTTTCTTGTTTAGCCAGTCTATTCTTAGTATGCCGTAACCTGTAGGGAGTATTTGCTCACTGGTAATGTGAGGTTTTAGCCAGGTTTCTGTCAGGATGACTAGATCTGGGGAGCACAAGTCTATGGTGGCATGGAGTTCATGGACTTTGTTAGATATACTTCTAATATTTAGGCTTAGTAGAAGGAAGTCACTTGGCTTTCTATTGGCTGTAATATGGGAGAAGTTGTGGTTTCTAGTCTGATTATGAGAACTGGGGTTGGAGATGGTAGGGCCAGGGTTGTTGTGGATGTCTCCACTTAGGGCTAGTTTTGATATGCATGAGATTATTAGTTTTCTCAGTTTTTGAATGTTTTTGTTTATAAGGGAAACTTTATGATTATGCTCTGTGGGTAATAGGTATGGTGGGAGGGTTACTATGTTAAGTTGTAGGGATGCTTTATGTTTGAGTAATATAGTTGGTAGAATATGAGGGGGGTGCATAGGGATGTTTCTTGAGTTGGTGGGAGTGGAGCTGAGTGAGGGTGAGACATGGGTGGTGGTGTGAGTAGTAGTACAGTGGTAGTGGTTGAGTGGGGGAATGATGGAGCTTTGGTAGGATGTAAGATATGCAAGGAGAGTGCATGCAGTGAGCATAGGTAAGGTATGCTTGTACATGTTAGTTAAGGAGGTGTGATAGTAGTGGGAAGATGGAGAAGGTAGTGTTGGGTTAGGGCTGTGGCTGGCTATTGGAAAGATGGGAGGGGTTTGTGAGTGTAATAAAGGTGGGACCACTGGGGGCGGGAGGTAATAGGGGGCAGGGTGGGGAGAGAAGCGGGTAGAGACCCTGTTAGTTGCTCTTATGAGGGGGGCTGGAAACAATCAGGTAACAGAGTTAACTGATAAATGAACATATGATAGTGACAAGGGTGGTTGTAGTTTTAAAAACGGTGCCTGCCACAGGTAATATTTATTAACTTTGGGATTGTCTTAAGGTAATAAACAGGGAAGGGGGAGGGAAGAACAAGGGTGTGAGCAGGCAGTTCTTTGTACTGCTGCTAATGAGCCAAAGCAAAGACAAGTTTGTGTTTAAGAAACAATCACAATTGATCAAGGATGCTCTGAAACTGTAAGTCATTTCTTAACCATTTCTCAGGTGGAAAAACAGGATAACCTTGTATCAGTAGGCTACTGTGGTCTCAGTTTAAATTAACAAACACACAGTATTGATCAGTTATGGATACTATTTGCTAACAGAAGGGAATAAGAGAGAAAGTGGAAGATGAGTGTGTGTGTGGGGGGGGGGGGGCTGCTTACAAGCCAAAGCAGAGTGCTCTCCAGGGGAAAATGAATATTGGCTCACACAGGTAGACAAAACTCAAAGTTAACTTTAGCTGTTTGCAGACAGTTCAGTCCCGGACTGCGCTTTTCTTATAAGAATGATAAAGGTGGTACCGCAGTTGAATACATAAGAGTGGTATTAGGTTCAAAGTTAACTTTAGCTGTTTGCAGACAGTTCAGTCCCAGACAGCGCTTTTCTTATAAGAATGATAAAGGTGGTACTACAACTGAATACTTAAGAGTGGTGTTTGGTTCAAAGTTAACTTTAGCTGTTTGCAGACAGTTCAGTCCCAGACTGCGCTTTTCTTATAAGAATGATAAAGGTGGTACCGCAGTTGAATACTTAAGAGTGGTGTTAGGTTCAAAGTTAACTTTAGCTGTTTGCAGACAGTTCAGTCCCAGACAGTGCTTTTCTTATAAGAATGATAAAGGTGGTACTGCAGTTGAATACTTAAGAGTGGTGTTAGGTTCAAAGTTAACTTAATGATGCTTTGTGTCTCATGTTTCCAATGTTTTTCAGACACTTCAATACCATAATGTTTGCACAGTCCCAGGTGCAACAGCCTTGCCATGTTATTATGCCTTTCTGTATACAGTCCTTCTGCCATTAGAACGTCACAACCAGCAATGAGGTGTGCAACTGTTTCCAGTTCCATTTTACAAAACCTACATTTGTCTGTTTCTCCCCCATGTTCAATGGACTGTAAACCAGCATGTACATAGCCCACTCTTGGGCTGCCAATATTAACCTTTCATCTCTTGGTTTGAATTCACCTCTCTTTAACCATTCTTGTGTTCATTCCTGATCAACATGAGGTTCTTCCAGAAATTTTCTATACTTGTAACTATATTTATCTATTTTCCACATTTCTTGCCTTCTTATCTGGTCCTTCACTTTAAATTCTTTCTTTTGTATTTTGGCACGTTCAGTTGCTGCCTGATTTTTATCCACTTCTGGTTTGATTTCCATTCCTGCTTGATGCCGATATGTTTCTGTTAGATTAAGCAGAGAAGTCATCTTAGATTTACTCTCCTCGTGTTTCAAAACTTTCACTAGATTTGGGTCTTGTGAGGTCAGCAGGTATGTGTGGAGTCCCACAATTACAGATCTATACATGTAATCAATTTCAAGGAGGCCCTTGAAACGAGGAATATATAATTCTGGTATGCACTGATTTTATAAATCATTTGGTGAGCATAAATCATCCTTCTTGTTTCCCTATCTAATCTGTCCAAGACATTTTGCAGCCAGTCAATCACTCCAAAACTGTTAAGTTAGGACAGAGAAAGCAAATTGGTTTATAGCTTGGATTTTGTTCCTAGATATTAATGGTGTTTTCAGGAGTAATTTAAGTCTTCTAAAGTATTCCTTACTAAGTTTTATTTGCATTTCTTCATATTTATTTTTGATCCTTCATCAATTCCCAAACATTTATACACTCTTTTGCTCAAGTTCTTTTATATCACATTCTTGTCCCAAACTGATGTTTTCTTGGTGCTGCAGTTTTCTTGCTTTAAAGGTTGCTATTGCACATTTATCAAGACCAAATGACATTCTTATATCATCTGAAAAGGTTTTGACAACTTGCAGTTGTGCTGTCAGTTCTTCATCTGATGAGCTATATAGTTTTAAATCATCAACAGAGAAGATGAAAAGTCTTTACACTTTGTTGTTTTCTAGGAGCCAAATTATAGCCATGGCCTGAGCTGTTAAGTAGACAACATAATGGGTTAAAGGCAAGACAAAATAACAGTAATGACAGAGAGTCACCCTGGAAAATCCCCCTCTGAATTTTTATCCCTAGAATAATAATCTGTCTTTTATGGCTTAACTGCAAAGTGATCTGCCACTGTTTCATGGTCACTGTAATGTAGTCAATCAGTGTAGGGTGTATCTTGTACATTTTTATGCACTCTTTTATCCATTAATGTAGGATTCTCTCAAATGCTTTTTTTGTAGTCAATCCATGCCATACTTAGATTTCTTCCCCTTTTTACAGTTCTCCACTATGATTTTATTTAACAATGAATGTGCCTTTGTTCCATATGACTTTATTTTATTGCTCTTTTATTCTATTGCCATAATTGAGTTTTCTTCTAAATGACTATAAACTCTGACGGCATCAATTCCCATGTATAGTTTATATGTCATCGGAAGGCAAGTTATCGATCTATAATTTTTAGGGTAGCTTGCAGGTTCACTCTTAAGTAGGAGCATTGTTTTTCCTGTTGTTAGCCAGGGTGGTGTCTGTTCAGGGTGCCCATATAAATAGTTCTTACTCATAACTAAATCTTTGTGTAAAGATGTTAATACTTTTAAACAAAAGTTAGGTACTGCATCTGGGCCTGGGGTTTTCCAATTGGTGGCTTTTCTTAACTTTGTTCCAATCTCTCTGGCTGTTACTTCATCCCATTTCATATCCTGTACCTTTAAACTTCTTATTCTTTCTTTTACTTCTTCTATCCGTTTAGAATATTATAGCAATAACCCACGCCTGGGTGTGGGTAATGCTGGATTTACCCATGGTTGGTGTGGTTTGGTCATGAGGGCGAAGCCCGAGTGGCCAAACAAAGACAACCATGGGTAAATCCCCCATTACCCACACCCAGAAGTGGGTTATTGCTATTATACAATGACATTATTTAAGTAAAAAAATAATTACTTTTCTTAAATAATGGCATTGTATAATGCCTCCTTGCTGCCCTTCCGCAGATCTCTGGTATTCTGCGGCAGTTCTGATGTACTGCGCATGCGTATACTTATGCAGTACATCAGAGCTGTGGGCAAAAGCAACGGAGAAAGTAAGATTTCCGTTGCTTTATACAACCTGTTGTGCTATGTTAAATGGGTTTACCATAGCGAGACAGCTTTAAAAAAAGCAACGGAGAATCTCTGTTGCTTTTTTTAAAGCTGTCTCACTATGTTACACCCATTTAACATACCGAGACAGTTTTGAAAAAAACAACGGAGAAAGCAAGATCTCTGTTGCTTTTTAAAGTGTCTCGCTGTGTTAAATGGGTTTAACATAGTGAGACAGCTTTAAAAAAAGCAACGGAGATGCTCCGTTGCTGTTTTAAAGCTGTCTCGCTATGTTAAACTCATTTAACATAGCGAGACAGGTTGTAAAAAGCAACGGAGATCTTGCGTTCTCCGTTGCTGTAAAAAAAAAAAAAAAAAGAGATACTAATGGAAAAAGTCCAGGCGACCGAATCTTTTTCCATTACTATAACTCTGATTTATAATGTGCACGCTGACCGATCAGCGTGCATGTTTTGGAATATTACTGAGGGGGCGTTGCATAATTGTTATGTTCCATAGGATCTTCATAAATACTTTTCCAAAATCTATTTCTTTTTTTTTGGTGGTCTTTCAATTCCTTTTAACTTGTTTCCCAATTCTCTATAAAACTTTTTTTGTGCCATCAATAAATTGCGTATTTTGTACTTTTCCTTTATATTTATCTGTGTATCTTCTAAGATTTTCCTCCTGTAACTTTTTCTCTTACCTATGAGGTGGCTTTTTATGGCATGTAAGACATTGCTACCCTCAGACATCCCTCCAACAAATGCCTCAGTTAGCAGACAATGAAAGTCTTAAAATAATTCCTTATTCAATAAGTAATCTCTGCTACACCTCTCTTATCTAATCATCAGCCTTTCATGAAATTTAAGGCTATACTTTCCTTTCTTTTATAATCATAGTCTTAGGAACTGGCTACACTTATTGTTCAAACTGTAAACGTAACAGATACCCTGGGCAACATCTAACATACCTTCAGCTGACTTGAGGGAATTATAAGACATACCTACTCTTTATCATCCCTTCAATAAATGTCTGGGGTTGCAGGCACAGCATTTTGAAAAAATTCTTGTTCACTAAACAATCTCTACTATACACTGGATGCCATTAAGAGTAAGAACAGCATAGTTACTATTCAGATTTACATTTAAACTATAAAAGCCATATGCTTGCCCTGTCCTGTAGTCAAAACTGATTGTAAGAACAACATCATATGAATTAAGACACCACACCACAATGAAACTGCCATGTTTGCATGTATACATATATAAAGATAGATAGACAGACAGATATAGTGATAGGTAGTCGGATGATTCATGTCAAGTCATCAAAGGTAATTATGGCGAACAGAAAAAAAAAATGTTCACCAAAACCACCTTCAACGAACAGCTCAGCACTTTTGTTTTTGCAGGTGGGCAAGCCCCCCCCCCACACACACACACACACACCCTCAGACTTATACCAACTCTGAAGATGCACAGCAGTGGAGAAAAAAAGCAAACCCCACTGTCAGTGAAAGTAACTTCAGTGAATATTCCTCACTCTTTTTGCATTGATGAAATTACGTTCAATGAGACAATGTTTTCCCACAGACAGACAGATGGACAATAGCACTAGGTTTGCTGTTGTGGATTTTATGTATATGTATATGTATGTGTATATATATATATATATATATATATATATATATATATATATATATATATATATATATATATATATATATATATATATATATATATATATATACGTATATGTATATATATTTATATATATATATATATATATATATATATATATATATATATATATATATATATATATATACATATACACATGTACAGTATATACATCTATATATAAATCTCAGTGGTCTGGTCAACTACTTCGTCTTAGAAAAGTGAACAGTAGCACTTTTTTTATACTCGTTTAGGACTAGTTGATACAAATGGGTTCACAGGTTCATAGGTTCATAGGTTCATACTAGACTATCTGCCCTAGGGCATTTATAAGCCTAGCCAGAGTGTGTTTGGCTTTCACCACCCATTTTAAATTAATTTTGCTATGCCCTTTTTCGAGGTTAGTATACTGTGCCTCTGTCTAACAGTGACACAGAAGTGATACCGTTGTAAACCTATGATCTCCTATCCACTCATCAAGATTCCTCTTGAAGAGAGTCAATGAGGGACTCTGCCTAACCTGGACTGGGATTTTATTCCAGAGTGAAGGGAGCCTCTGGGTTATGAATCTGTCCCTCCAGCATGTCCTATTTATTTCAGTGCTGAGGTTCAAGTCTCTCAAGCGCGTAGCTCGATGGGATTTGGATTTTCTGAGGTGCAGTATGTCCATTAATTCCGGGTTGGACATGGCTTTATACGTCAGGAACAGATCGCCTCTGAGCAGGTGGTATGCCACTGAGTAGAGCTGGAGTTTCTTTAACCGGGCAGCATATGGCATCTGTTTGAGCCCTTTGATCCTCTTGGTGAGGTACTTTTGGGGTCTTTCCAGTTGCTGCAGGTGTCTGGTAAGATACATCCCAAAAGGGGCATTGTACTCAATTATGGGCCTGATGAGGGATGAGTAAAGTGGCACGATGACCTCCCCTGATCTAGATGTGAATCCCTTCTTGATTAGGTGGGCTATATAAAATGTTTTTCTAACCACTTTGGCCACGTGGTTGTCAAATGAGAGATTGCTATCAACTTGGGTCCCCAGGTCCCTAATTATTTCTTCTGTACTTAATGGATTACCACCTCTGTGGTAATTTGTGGGCACTTTGTTTTTGCCAAAGGGGATAACTATACACTTTTTGGCGTTTAGCTTGAGGCCATGGCTCTGGCACCAGTTGTCTGTTTCTATGAGGCCCTTTTGGAGGATGCTTGTGTCAGCTGGAGAGTCGATTACGGCGCCCAGTTTGCAGTCATCTGTGAACTTGGTCAGCCACAGTCCTTCCGTGTTGTTCTGTACCTCCGAGAAATATATACCGAACAAGAGAGGTCCCAGGACTGAGCCTTGTGGGATGCCACTTTTAACTGGTTTGGAGTCTGACATGGCTCCAGCAATTCTAACCATGTGGGTTCTGTCCTTGAGCCAGTTTGCAACCCATCTAGTGACATAGGGGTTTATATTTAAGCTGGTGAGCTTATCTATAATGCCCGAGTGGGGTATTGTATCGAAGGCTTTTGTGAGGTCCAGGTAGGCTGTGTGGACCACCTTCCCCTCATCAATGGCCTTGGTGACTGTTTCAAAGAAATTGACCAGGTTTAAGAGGCAGGATCTGCCCTTAACAAAGCCGAACTAGGTAGGATCCAGTGTCTGTAGGTCCCCAATATCTTTATTTATGAGGTCCATGATGATCCTTTCCATAGCTTTGCAGGCCAAGCTAGTCAGGCTTATGGGGCGATAGTTTCCAGGATCTGTTGAGGCACCACCTTTGTGGAGAGGGACCACTGTTGCTGTACGCCACTCTTTGGGTATATATCCTGTAGTAAGGCTGAGATTGAACAGTAGTTTTATGTTTGGGTTTAGCTCTTCTTGGAGTTCATGTAGGACGCAGCCCGGGACACCGTCTGGTCCCATTGATGCTGTGATTTTTGCTTTGGAGAGGGCGGCTCTTACCTGAGCATCTGAGATGTCAGGGGGGCAGCACTCTGCTGGGATAGATATTTGCCCTTTTGGTGCGGGGGAGAAGTTTGCGCTGAACCTGTCAGCTAGGATGTTGGCAATGTCTGTGGGTTCGGTGTATTTTTTGTCATTTTGGACTAATTCTGAGCATATCTGGGAATTCCCACCCAGGTTCCTAACATAACTAAAGAAAGCCTTGTGATTATCCTTAATGTCCTGTGCAATTTTTCTCTCGAAGCAGGCCTTAGACGATTTTATGAGTGCCCGTAGTTTTTTGCTAATACTGATCAGAAATGCCTTCCCTTTTTGGGATTTTGCTCTATCATGTAGTAGCTTCCTCCTTCTATTGTATAGTTTGTTTATGGCTGGGGTCCACCAGACAGGACGTCTGCCTTTGGAGGATTGGGTCTTGGTTTTATTTGGGATTGCATGATCCATGCATTCCTGAAGGTGTTCATAGAATGCATTTATAAAGGATTCTGCGGTCTGGGCCATATTTTCCACAGGCCCGGGGGCATGGAAGGATGCCACCTCGGTTTTGAGGAGTGTGAAATTTGCTTTAGAGAAGTTTTTCACTGTGGTTTTCTGGGCAGGGGGTGGGGTCGGGATGTGAATATCCAGTGAGAATTTTTATGGTCTGATCTTACCAGTGAGGGATACACTTCTGGTCTGGAGCATAGAGTCCCCATGTTGGTGATGATCAGGTCCAGTATGTTTTCCCCTCTTGTGGGAGTGGTAACAAGTTGTTCCATAGCATTTGAGTTTATAAATTCTAGGAAACTTTGAGCTAGGGTGCTGGAGCTAGAGTAATGCTCCCAGTCTATGTTTGGGTAGTTGAAGTCGCCCAATATAATGGTATTTGGAGAGACCTTCATATTTTCCAGTGTTCTCAGGAAGGCAGTGGGGTTCCTGGGTTTGGGAGGGTGGTCTGTAGCAGGCTATAAACTGGAAGGCAGTTTTACCCACTGTTGGTTGCACATGGATAGTCTCTGATGCTTCGTGCTGTGCCACCAACCTGGAGGTGTGGGTATCTTTGATGAATATTGATACTCCCTCTCCTTTTGTGGTTCGGTCCAAGTTTTGGGGCCGAAAAGCATGGTATGAGGTATAACCTGGTAGTGCTGGGGTGCTCTCGGAAGCCTTGAACCAGGTTTCTGTTACTGCACAGATAGCGATGTTCTCCATGCTAAGGAGAGTTTGAGTCGTGCATCTTGAGGTTTAGACTTCTGGCATTGAGTAGCATTACTCTTAGTTTCTTATCCCTTGTGATACCTATGGAGGTGGGTTTGTCTTTTGAGCCTTGCCTAAAAAAGGCACTATGGGGGTAGCAAGAGCCTTTGCCAATATCCGAAAGCCCAGGGGTGACAGGTGCAAGCCGTCCCTAGCGAAGCATCGTGCTTGTCGAGCATGTCATCCCAGGCTGACAGGCATTCGATCCCCTTTGAATGACACCAATACTTAAGCCAATTGTTGAAATTGATCATCTTGTCTTCATATTGTGGCATCATTCTTGGTGAGGGTAAGATGCTACTCAAGGTCAGGGTCATACCGGCCTGGGCTACATGCTCAGAGAGCTCCTCTATGTCTCTTTTCATGTAGTCCAGGGAGGTACGTCTCAGGTCATTCACACCAGCATGGACAATGACTGAGTCATATTTGTACTTGCCTTGGAGTGACCTGAGTGCTTGTGTTATGTGGCGGATCCTAGCGCCCGACAGGCAGCTCACCGTGACCTTCTCCTTGTTCAGCCTGGTGAGCAGGACGTCAGTGTGCCTGACGATAGAGTCACCTATTACAAGTGTATCAGGTGTGTTGTTTAGCCTTAATGGCTGTGACTGCTCAGCACACTGGTTTTGTGAGCTATGTGTTGCACGTGTTTTGTTTTGGGGTAGCGGTTCCTTGGGTGTCTGCTTTGGAGGTCTCTAAATATTAGGTAATCAATCCATTAAAAGCCTAGCCAGTAAACCATATTAATAAGTTTTCTCCAGCCTCATGGAGGGCAACTGAAGACAGACTGGGGAGCATTTGAGCCTGCCCATCCAATTATCTCAGTTTATCTTGAACGTGATAAAGGTGCTACTCTTGACATGTAGTGGCAGTTTGTTGCAGAGGTGGGGTGTTGCCAATATGTTTTATTTTGAAGAACCATTTGTTCCATGAAGGAATAGGAGGTCAAGGAGGATCTGATCTTTCATGACTCAAAAGGCGAATCACAAATCCCCACGGAGGAGTCTATAAGAGACTGAGTCATATTGCCTCCATGAGGAATAGTGTCAAAGGCCTTGGCCATGTTCAGATACAGCATATGTACCACAAAGGTCTTTGACTAACATAAAAGTAAAGCCCTTGTGTTATATAAAATAGAAACACTTACACAAGAAAAAAGGAAAGAAAAAGCCTCTTACTGACTAGTATGGCCAAGGGAAGCTTTTAACTTTTTTTTTACATAATGCAATTGAAGAAATGTCATCAAGGCATAGTGTCTGCAGTAAGTCTGTAAGCTGGTGTCTTGACAATAAAATACTCGAATGTTGATTTTCATGTCTTGTGCCTTTAGTTAGGTTTTTAGTACTACATTTACATGCTGTACCCTTAGACATTTCATATAATTAGAAAAAGAAAAGGCAACTACAGTGATTTCAAACGTTTATTATGTGATTTGTGCAAGCAAAGAGAAAAAATTATTTCTCTCAGAGCTTTTTATGCGATGACAGAACAGCAACCTTAGAACTGCATACTGAATTACAGTAGACACCATTTTTGAATGCCTGCTGTCAGCAAAATGTTGTGTTCAAAGGTCACAGACACACATCTCCTGACAGTGCCAATGTCAATGTCAACTACTATAATCATCTAGTCAGCTGTCAGAGATGTGATGCAAGCCAATACTGACACCTAGTGGGAATGTTAGGCAGTTTCAATCTATTCTATGCTCTTTAATGCATCAGAGTAAAGAGGTGATATAATAATTTTAGAATCAATGCAGTACCTCACTGCTAAAAACAAAACAAAAAAATATCAGCGGTATAACCAAGATTGTTTGAACTGTACACCATTTTCCAGATGTTTGCTCCCTCTACCCTATGGAAGCAGATAGAAATTTCTAATTTGCAAACAAACTCCAGTGGATTTATTGCCCCAGAATAATTGCCTTCTTTCTGTGGCATACTGTGTTGTTGTACCTGATAACTGAAAAGTACAGGAATTCTGACATAAAATAAGTACAACACTCTAATGAAACATTTTATTCAGAAGACTGATGGAATCAGACCATACCTCACTGCCAGAAATATGGGTAAATACGATCTAAAAGCCTTTATCTGGACAGCTAACACTATAACAAGCATACACCACTCTAGTCACTGCTGTAATATAAAGTATACAGAATAGTATATACACAATGAAGTAGACAAGGAGTTTATGCCCATGCATGCATGCATGCATGCACAATGTTATAGTTAAAGGTACTCAAAGCATCACTGCTTACAAATGTCAAGTAGAAGCTTCCGTGCTATTCAAGCAGGTTTGTATAAGAATAAAGAAGAAAACTCATATAATACTATGTAGTATGTCACTGTGGGAGAAGTATCCACATTTGACTTGTTTTGCAAGATATAAGAGCAAGACTTTCAAGAAAGATTTGTGAGATACGATATTTTTCTGTCGTTACATAAGAAATTCCATACAACAAGTATTATAATAGAAGATGCCTTTTGTTCAGAGGCGAGATGAACTTTTGGGCTTATTATTTTGACTGCGTTGTTATTTAGTGATGTTAACATGCATTGTGAGGATTTCATACTGAGTTTGTTCACCAGAGGCAGGGAGTGGTCTAAGTAGAGATGTTTCTGTGTTACACTGAGAGAAGTTAATGTCTGTGAGATCTGTAAGTAACTATTTATAGTTGTCAGATAATGTGCAACAAAGCTCATAGGGAAAAAGAAAGAAAAAGTCTCACAAATAAGATATTAATAAATCTACTAATTTATTTATTTACATTTGTTGACCGGAGTGTCCAACTGGACGTGGGTCCATTTTCAGCGGAGGCCCAGGAAGAAAAGCTCCACAGTTAAAATATACAGACAGTAGTTACATTGGATTTATATAGCAATTAACAATTTGGTCAACATAGCAATTAACAATTACAAACATAGTTACAGATGAAGAACATAGTACATCAGTAGACAACTAGAATCTTTATCATCTGTGAAGTGCATAACAGACATTAACAATTGTTACATTAAGAAGTTCCTGCTGTATAATAAATAGTTAGGCTTATGAGCATCCAAGCTTGCTATAATCAAGGTAGTTAGTGGGGTGAAAAGAAAGGTAGTGGGTGGATGGGGTGGGTGATATTAGAGGGGGAAGTTGCAAGGGCATAGCCAGCATGTTTTTAGATGCGCTTTTAGTAAAGTTTTGAAGTGGGTGCATGATGGTACGAAGGTAATTGTGGGTGGTAGGAAGTACCATAATTTGGCTATGGTGCAAGAGAATAGTGCTTCTCCAGAAGAGTTATTGGCTTTAGTGGCCTATAAGTGATTTTTGTTGCTGGATCTTAGTGGTCTGGTGGTGCGATAGGGTTGGAGTAGATTCTGGAGGGATGGGACTTTTAGTGGATGGTTTACTAGTTTGTGGCCGAGTGTGAGTTGATACCATTGAAGGAGGTGAGGGAGTTCAAGCCACCTCAGTTCAGCAAGTGAGAGACAGTGGTGACTACGGCAGGATGCCCGTGTGGCGAATTTGGCGATTTTGTTGTAGCAGGTCTCTAACTTGTTTAGATCGCATTGCCTTAGGTTGGTATATATTGGAGAGGCATAAAGTAGGGTGGAGATAAGGTGGGAATTTGCTACTGAAATCTTTGCTGCTTTGGTGAGAAGTTGCTTATTTTTGTATAACGCTCCTAGTTTTTTGTGGACTTTTTTTATGGTCATGGATATGTGAATGTCAAATTTTAGTTTATTGTCTATTTCCACTCCTAGCAGTTTGATGTGTTCTGTTGGGTGTATAGTGGTGTTGTCTTTTGCTGTGATGTTAAAGTGAGAGTTGTTTTGAGTATGTTTGGTGGGTTGGAAGATGAGTAGTTTAGTTTTGTTTGGGTTTAGTATTAATTGGGCATCGGATAACCAAGTTTCAACAGAGGAAAAGGCTTCCTGTGTGACTTTTTGCAGTTTGGGTAGGAACTGGGCTGAGCAGATGATGGTTGAGTCATCTGCATATTGTATGAGTGTGCCATGTTTGGTGGCAGATGCTAGATTATTGGTGAAAATAGAAAAGAGTAGGGGTCCAAGGATGGATCCTTGGGGAACCCCTATAGAGACAGGTAGTTGGGGAGATATGTCATTCTGCCATACAACGGATTGTTGGTGGTCAGACAGGTAACTCTAAAACCAGTTGGTGACTGATTGAGAGAAGGATAGGTTATTGAGGACAGAGATGAGTTGTTTGTGTGGGACCATGTCAAATGCTTTAGATAGGTCTAGGAAAGTAGCAGAGGAGAGATAGCCATTGTTTTATGTTGAAGGATAGTGTTAGTAAAGGAGAGTAAGGCAGTGGTGGTGCTATGGTTTGGTCAGAAACCATGCTGAGTATTGGAAAGGCGGTTGTTAGTAAGGAGGTAGTCTGAGACCTGAGAATGTATGCATCTCTCTAGTATTTTGGAGAGTGGAGAGAGAATAGCTATGGGGCAGTAATTGGTTAGTTCTGTGGAGGGGCTGCCTTTGTGGAGGAGAATTATATGTGATAATTTCCATAGTGTGGATCTGATTTGTCACTAGATGCACCCTTTTATTTGACCAGACTCATCAACGTCTGTTTAAAGCTTCTTCCATTCTTTCCAGCCATTTGTTATTTGAGTTGATGTACTCCTTCAGTGTTTCATTTATTTTAATCAGCACTAAGCACATTTGACTTTTTTTTTTTTCCTCTAGGTTACCGGAAGTCATGTACTACACCAAAGCTGGAGCTTGAACTTTTTGCTGAACAACTGCAGGATTCTTCACACCCAGTGTTTTCTCCTCATCTTCCTTGTTTGGCTTTCTTTCAGGTTCTCTAAATGTCTTATTTACTGGCATCCAGGCAGTGCACTTACTAGCCAGTAATTGAAATTTACCCAAAAAGATGAATTCACTGGTTCTCTTTTCTGAGTTCCTGTTTTCATTGTGTGAGAGCTGAAATTAAGCTGTTACTCAGTGTGCAGCCATCTTGAAAGTGACCAGGATATCTTAATAATTTGTTGTTTAATACGATTTTGCATTTATCAAGGCTAAATTTAATGCCTAGATCCCTAGCCTATAATGTCAACTTCCTTAAGTAAATTCTTATTTCATCAAAATCTCTTTTACTCACCACAGGAAACCAATTTTACAGTTGTCTGCAAACTTATTAATTCAGTAATCATCCTTTTGGATATGTTCAAAAAGATTATATTAAACAATAATGGGCCTAGTACTCAGCTTTGAGGTACTCCAGTCTTAACTTTCCGACTATCTAAGCTGACACCTTGCACTTTCACAACTTGCTTTTGACCAGTCAACCAGTTCATAATCCATTTAATTAAAAAAGCATTACATCCATTTTTAGCCATAGAATTAAAAATTACTAAATGAGATAATGTACCAAATGCTTTCTTTAAATCAATCAATATGGTTCGACAAGCCAACCCCATGTCATTTGCAAGAGTCACCTGGCCTTACAATTTAGTCAAGTTTGGTAAG
Source organism: Protopterus annectens (assembly GCF_019279795.1). Taxonomy (NCBI): domain Eukaryota; kingdom Metazoa; phylum Chordata; order Ceratodontiformes; family Protopteridae; genus Protopterus; species Protopterus annectens. The sequence continues at coordinate 589,874,223 of NC_056733.1, read as the reverse complement.
TGTTGACTTGACTTTTTTCAGTCAACTGATTTAAAAAACATTATTGCCTTGCATTATATCAAATATACACCTTTCAAAGCATTTGCCCAATATAGTAGTCAAACTCAGTGATATGTACAATTCTCCGAGTAGGAGCTCCTTTTAAATATTGTAGTAATATTAGACAGTTTCCAGGACTGAGTAAACTATAATAAAACAAGTTACAAGTGGAGCACCTCAGGGTTCAGTCCTAGGACCATTCTTGTTTGCCATCTACTTCTCTGAAGTACAGGCCAACACTAACGGACTCTGGCTAACAAAGTTCGCAGATGACTGCAAACTGGGAGCCATTATTGAATCTCCAAATGATGTAGATATTCTACCAAAAAAAAGAAAAAAAAAAAATATAATCAAAGGACAGTGTATCCGGGCAGCAAGGATGACTTCCGAGGTAGGAGACCTGGATAGTGAACTGGAAAAAATTTCATCTTTCTTTATGGAAAGGGAATATCCAAGAGATATGATTAAGGACGTCATAGGGTATGTTAGAGAACAATGGGGTGTTAAATATAAACCCTTATTAGGTATGGGTTTTGCATTTGGCACGGACCAAGTAGATAATAGGATTAACACTGAAGAAATGGGAAATAAGTACGGTTGGGCTTGCATCTTGCAACACAATAATTTTAGTAAAGATATCAGAAATATTATAGAACATAACTGGAATATTTTAAAAGTAGATGAAAAAATTCACAAAATAGTGGGGGGGGGCACATTTTGTTTTTAGTAAAGGGAGTAATTTGAAGGCACTCCTGGAAAGGAAAGCAGACAAGAGGACTGATGTAGGAGATAGGGGGGGAACGACCAAATGTGGTACGTGTAAACAATGTAGGTATATTACAGATAGTAAAGATATAATTTTGTCTAATTATAACAAAATCAGAATACACTATGAGAGGGGGAATTGTAGGTCTACCAATTTGGTGTATCTGGCCACCTGTACACAGTGCCCTTGTTTTTATGTAGGGATGACCACCCGGTGTTTAAGGAACAGGATTTACGACCACATGTACAGTATTAGGAAGGAGGATAGTAACAATGCTTTATGGAAACATCTGAATGACAATGTAACTTGTACAGGTTTTAAATTCGGAATTTTGGAGATAGTTAAATCCAATATGAGGGGTGGGGACATAAAGAAGAAGGTGCGTGAAAAAGAGGCCAGGTGGCAAATGAGGTTAAATGCATCTGAATATCCTGGGATAAATGAACACGTGTCAATTAAACCATTACTGGAAATTTAGGTCAAATATTCAAAGAACTTACATTGGGTTCTGTCAGACATGAGTTTTTAAGTGAACCAGTAGGTACAATGATTGAATAGTAGATATATATGTAATATAAAGTATATAGTGGAATATACACCACTCAATCAATTGTATAATAACAAATGTTTTTAAACAAATATTTTTAAATTAATATTTTATGGAAGATCCAAGAAAGTTAGTATTAAATGTTTATAAATGGAATATATGGGTATGTTGGATTATGATGAAGGAACTTGTGTATGCACTAGCACTTTAAAAATGAACTGTTGGAATGTCATGTGATGATGAATAGGTATAAAATGTGAATGTATGATGAAGAAAGTGAGTTCTGAAGAAGTCTTAATCAGATGAAAGCGCTTAACTTTCATTTTATTTTATTTTGTATGTATTAATAAAAGAAGTACATTGGAATTTCGAACAGTGGAGTGCTGGTGCTTTGTGATTCCGTTTGGAGCAGATTTTGTGGGTCTTTTTTGGTGACAACTGTTGGCTGTTCCAGTACAATTGTGTTTTGTCTTCATATTGTGGCATCATTCTTAGTGAGGGTAAGATGCTACTCAAGGTCAGGGTCATACCGGCCTGGGCTACATGCTCAGAGAGCTCCTCTATGTCTCTTTTCATGTAGTCCAGGGAGGTACGTCTCAGGTCATTCACACCAGCATGGACAATGACTGAGTCATATTTGTACTTGCCTTGGAGTGACCTGAGTGCTTGTGTTATGTGGCAGATCCTAGCGCCCGACAGGCAGCTCACCGTGACCTTCTCCTTGTTCAGCCTGGTGAGCAGGACGTCAGTGTGCCTGACGATAGAGTCACCTATTACAAGTGTATCAGGTGTGTTGTTTAGCCTTAATGGCTGTAACTGCTCAGCACACTGGTTTTGTGAGCTATGTGTTGCATGTGTTTTGTTTTGGGGTAGCGGTTCCTTGGGTGTCTGCTTTGGAGGTCTCTAAATATTAGGTAATCAATCCATTAAAAGCCTAGCCAGTAAACCATATTAATAAGTTTTCTCCAGCCTCATGGAGGGCAACTGAAGACAGACTGGGGAGCATTTGAGCCTGCCCATCCAATTATCTCAGTTTATCTTGAACGTGATAAAGGTGCTACTCTTGACATGTAGTGGCAGTTTGTTGCAGAGGTGGGGTGTTGCCAATATGTTTTATTTTGAAGAACCATTTGTTCCATGAAGGAATAGGAGGTCAAGGAGGATCTGATCTTTCATGACTCAAAAGGCGAATCACAAATCCCCACGGAGGAGTCTATAAGAGACTGAGTCATATTGCCTCCATGAGGAATAGTGTCAAAGGCCTTGGCCATGTTCAGATACAGCACATGTACCACAAAGGTCTTTGACTAACATAAAAGTAAAGCCCTTGTGTTATATAAAATAGAAACACTTACACAAGAAAAAAGGAAAGAAAAAGCCTCTTACTGACTAGTATGGCCAGGAAGCTTTTAACTTTTTTACATAATGCAATTGAAGAAATGTCATCAAGGCATAGTGTCTGCAGTAAGTCTGTAAGCTGGTGTCTTGACAATAAAATACTCGAATGTTGATTTTCATGTCTTGTGCCTTTAGTTAGGTTTTTAGTACTACATTTACATGCTGTACCCTTAGACATTTCATATAATTAGAAAAGAAAAGGCAACTACAGTGATTTCAAACGTTTATTATGTGATTTGTGCAAGCAAAGAGAAAAAATTATTTCTCTCAGAGCTTTTTATGCGATGACAGAACAGCAACCTTAGAACTGCATACTGAATTACAGTAGACACCATTTTTGAATGCCTGCTGTCAGCAAAATGTTGTGTTCAAAGGTCACAGACACACATCTCCTGACAGTGCCAATGTCAATGTCAACTACTATAATCATCTAGTCAGCTGTCAGAGATGTGATGCAAGCCAATACTGACACCTAGTGGGAATGTTAGGCAGTTTCAATCTATTCTATGCTCTTTAATGCATCAGAGTAAAGAGGTGATATAATAATTTTAGAATCAATGCAGTACCTCACTGCTAAAAACAAAACAAAAAAATATCAGCGGTATAACCAAGATTGTTTGAACTGTACACCATTTTCCAGATGTTTGCTCCCTCTACCCTATGGAAGCAAATAGAAATTTCTAATTTGTAAACAAACTCCAGTGGATTTATTGCCCCAGAATAATTGCCTTCTTTCTGTGGCATACTGTGTTGTTGTACCTGATAACTGAAAAGTACAGGAATTCTGACATAAAATAAGTACAACACTCTAATGAAACATTTTATTCAGAAGACTGATGGAATCAGACCATACCTCACTGCCAGAAATATGGGTAAATACGATCTAAAAGCCTTTATCTGGACAGCTAACACTATAACAAGCATACACCACTCTAGTCACTGCTGTAATATAAAGTATACAGAATAGTATATACACAATGAAGTAGACAAGGAGTTTATGCCCATGCATGCATGCATGCATGCGCACAATGTTATAGTTAAAGGTACTCAAAGCATCACTGCTTACAAATGTCAAGTAGAAGCTTCCGTGCTATTCAAGCAGGTTTGTATAAGAATAAAGAAGAAAACTCATATAATACTATGTAGTATGTCACTGTGGGAGAAGTATCCACATTTGACTTGTTTTGCAAGATATAAGAGCAAGACTTTCAAGAAAGATTTGTGAGATACGATATTTTTCTGTTGTTACATAAGAAATTCCATACAACAAGTATTATAATAGAAGATGCCTTTTGTTCAGAGGCGAGATGAACTTTTGGGCTTATTATTTTGACTGCGTTGTTATTTAGTGATGTTAACATGCATTGTGAGGATTTCATACTGAGTTTGTTCACCAGAGGCAGGGAGTGGTCTAAGTAGAGATGTTTCTGTGTTACACTGAGAGAAGTTAATGTCTGTGAGATCTGTAAGTAACTATTTATAGTTGTCAGATAATGTGCAACAAAGCTCATAGGGAAAAAGAAAGAAAAAGTCTCACAAATAAGATATTAATAAATCTACTAATTTATTTATTTACATTTGTTGACCGGGAGTGTCCAACTGGACGTAGGTCCATTTTCAGCGGAGGCCCAGGAAGAAAAGCTCCACAGTTAAAATATACAGACAGTAGTTACATTGGATTTATATAGCAATTAACAATTTGGTCAACATAGCAATTAACAATTACAAACATAGTTACAGATGAAGAACATAGTACATCAGTAGACAACTAGAATCTTTATCATCTGTGAAGTGCATAACAGACATTAACAATTGTTACATTAAGAAGTTCCTGCTGTATAATAAATAGTTAGGCTTATGAGCATCCAAGCTTGCTATAATCAAGGTAGTTAGTGGGGTGAAAAGAAAGGTAGTGGGTGGATGGGGTGGGTGATATTAGAGGGGGAAGTTGCAAGGGAATAGCCAGCATGTTTTTAGATGCGCTTTTAGTAAAGTTTTGAAGTGGGTGCATGATGGTACGAAGGTAATTGTGGGTGGTAGGAAGTACCATAATTTGGCTATGGTGCAAGAGAATAGTGCTTCTCCAGAAGAGTTATTGGCTTTAGTGGCCTATAAGTGATTTTTGTTGCTGGATCTTAGTGGTCTGGTGGTGCGATAGGGTTGAAGTTGATTCTGGAGGGATCGGACTTTTAGTGGATGCCTTACTAGTTTGTGGCGAGTGTGAGTTGATACCATTGAAGAAGGTGAGGGATTTCAAGCCAGCCCTGTTCAGCAAGTGAGACAGTGGTGACTCTGACAGGATGCCCGTGTGGTAATTTGGCGATTTTGTTGTAGCAGGTCTCTAACTTGTTTAGACCGCATTGCCTTAGGTTAGTATATATTGGAGAGGCATAAAGTAGGGTGGAGATGAGCTGGGAATTTGCTACTGAAATCTTTGCTGCTTTGGTGAGAAGTTTCTTATTTCTGTATAACGCTCCTAGTTTTTTGTGGACTTTTTTTATGGTCATGGATATGTGAATGTCAAATTTTAGTTTATTGTCTATTTCCACTCCTAGCAGTTTGATGTGTTCTGTTGGGTGTATAGTGGTGTTGTCTTTTGCTGTGATGTTAAAGTGAGAGTTGTTTTGAGTATGTTTGGTGGGTTGGAAGATGAGTAGTTTAGTTTTGTTTGGGTTTAGTATTAATTGGGCATCGGATAACCAAGTTTCAACAGAGGAAAAGGCTTCCTGTGTGACTTTTTGCAGTTTGGGTAGGAACTGGGCTGAGCAGATGATGGTTGAGTCATCTGCATATTGTATGAGTGTGCCATGTTTGGTGGCAGATGCTAGATTATTGGTGAAAATAGAAAAGAGTAGGGGTCCAAGGATGGATCCTTGGGGAACCCCTATAGAGACAGGTAGTTGGGGAGATATGTCATTCTGCCATACAACGGATTGTTGGTGGTCAGACAGGTAACTCTGAAACCAGTTGGTGACTGATTGAGAGAAGGATAGGTTATTGAGGACAGAGATGAGTTGTTTGTGTGGGACCATGTCAAATGCTTTAGATAGGTCTAGGAAAGTAGCAGAGGAGAGATAGCCATTGTTTTTATGTTGAAGGATAGTGTTAGTAAAGGAGAGTAAGGCAGTGGTGGTGCTATGGTTTGGTCAGAAACCATGCTGAGTATTGGAAAGGCGGTTGTTAGTAAGGAGGTAGTCTGAGACCTGAGAATGTATGCATCTCTCTAGTATTTTGGAGAGTGGAGAGAGAATAGCTATGGGGCAGTAATTGGTTAGTTCTGTGGAGGGGCTGCCTTTGTGGAGGAGAATTATATGTGATAATTTCCATAGTGTGGATCTGATTTGTCACTAGATGCACCCTTTTATTTGACCAGACTCATCAACGTCTGTTTAAAGCTTCTTCCATTCTTTCCAGCCATTTGTTATTTGAGTTGATGTACTCCTTCAGTGTTTCATTTATTTTAATCAGCACTAAGCACATTTGACTTTTTTTTTTTCCTCTAGGTTACCGGAAGTCATGTACTACACCAAAGCTGGAGCTTGAACTTTTTGCTGAACAACTGCAGGATTCTTCACACCCAGTGTTTTCTCCTCATCTTCCTTGTTTGGTTTTCTTTCAGGTTCTCTAAATGTCTTATTTACTGGCATCCAGGCAGTGCACTTACTAGCCAGTAATTGAAATTTACCCAAAAAGATGAATTCACTGGTTCTCTTTTCTGAGTTCCTGTTTTCATTGTGTGAGAGCTGAAATTAAGCTGTTACTCAGTGTGCAGCCATCTTGAAAGTGACCAGGATATCTTAATAATTTGTTGTTTAATACACGATTTTGCATTTATCAAGGCTAAATTTAATGCCTAGATCCCTAGCCTATAATGTCAACTTCCTTAAGTAAATTCTTATTTCATCAAAATCTCTTTTACTCACCACAGGAAACCAATTTTACAGTTGTCTGCAAACTTATTAATTCAGTAATTATCCTTTTTGGATATGTTCAAAAAGATTATATTAAACAATAATGGGCCTAGTACTCAGCTTTGAGGTACTCCAGTCTTAACTTTCCGACTATCTAAGCTGACACCTTGCACTTTCACAACTTGCTTTTGACCAGTCAACCAGTTCATAATCCATTTAATTAAAAAAGCATTACATCCATTTTTAGCCATAGAATTAAAAATTACTAAATGAGATAATGTACCAAATGCTTTCTTTAAATCAATCAATATGGTTCGACAAGCCAACCCCATGTCATTTGCAAGAGTCACCTGGCCTTACAATTTAGTCAAGTTTGGTAAGTGTTGACTTGACTTTTTTCAGTCAACTGATTTAAAAAACATTATTGCCTTGCATTATATCAAATATACACCTTTCAAAGCATTTGCCCAATATAGTAGTCAAACTCAGTGATATGTACAATTCTCCGAGTAGGAGCTCCTTTTAAATATTGTAGTAATATTAGACAGTTTCCAGGACTGAGTAAACTATAATAAAACAAGTTACAAGTGGAGCACCTCAGGGTTCAGTCCTAGGACCATTCTTGTTTGCCATCTACTTCTCTGAAGTACAGGCCAACACTAACGGACTCTGGCTAACAAAGTTCGCAGATGACTGCAAACTGGGAGCCATTATTGAATCTCCAAATGATGTAGATATTCTACAAAAGGGCCTTACAGAAACAGATGCTTGGTGCCAGAGCCATGGGCTCAAGCTCAATGCCAAGAAATGTATAGTTATCCCCTTTGGGAAAAAAAAATGTTCCCGTGAATTACCACATAGTTGGCAGTACACTAAACACCGAAAGTGTGATAAGAGACTTAGGGACACAGGTGGACAGTGGTCTCACCTTCGATAACCACATCGCCACAACAGTCAGGAAATCCTTCTATGTGGCACACCTCATCACTAAGGGATTTTCATCCAGAAAAAAGGAGGTCATTATCACACTGTACTCATCCCTCATTAGACCCATTATAGAATACAACGCCCCATTTGGTATGTACCTCTTAAGACATCTGCAACAACTGGAAAGGCTGCAGAAATACCTCACTAAAAAAAATCACATGCCTAAAGCAGATGCCCTATGCTGACCATCTAAAAAGCTCCACCTATACTCTGTCGCATATCGTCTACTCAGAGGCGATCTCTGCTTAACAAACAAGGCCATGCAAATCCAGAGCTGTTAGACATGCTAAATTTAAAGAAATCCCAGTACCTCAGAGACACATGCTCCAGGGATCTAAACCTTGTCATCACAATGAACAAAACATGCTAGAGGGATAGGTTCCTGACCCAGAGACTCCCCAGACTTTGTAATAGACTGCCCATACACGTCAAGCAGAGCGCCTCTTTGGCCCTCTTCAAAAGGAACCTTGATGATTGGATGGGAGACAGGAAATTCACCCCAGGGATCACGTCAGTTGCCCTGCTAGACAGGGGTCCAGGGAAGTAAATACTGTGGGAAGAAATAGCCAGGGAATTGTTATGGCTAGGCTTGTATAGGCCCTAGAGTCTATAGCCTAGTACCAGCCTATGAACCTATTAAAACTCTCAAACAGAATCAGAACAGGAACAGAAAAAAGACTGATAATCATAATTCCAGAAATATTCTTAGGACCCATTATAGTGCATCTTGTATCCTTTTAAGCAGTTCATTGATACTATTATTAGGAACCATGGGACAAATAGCTGTCTGTGTGTTTGTCTCTTTACATATGTATATATATATATATATATATATATATATATATATATATATATATATATATATGTGTGTGTGTGTGTGTGTGTGTGTGTGTGTTTGTGTATGTATGTATATATTAATTACATTATTATGACAAGAGATAAGGTCCTGACTATTAGAACTCACACAGTAATCATTAGACATGTCAGTAATGACTTTAGGGTCAGTATAAATAATACCATTATTGTTAATAGTTATAATAGGTCTTCTCTGCTTTTTATATGAATTAACATTATTATACTCAATGCCAAAAAGTGCATTGTCATCCCCTTTGGTAAAAACTCTGTACCAATGAACTACCACATAGGCGGTAGTCTACTTAACACCAAACGTGTGATAAGAGACCTTGGGACACAGGTGGACAGTAGTCTCTCCTTTGATAATCACATCGCCACAGTGGTCAGGAAATCCTTCTACGTGGCACACCTCATCACAAAAGGTTTCTCATCCAGAAAAAGAGAGGTCATTGTTCCTCTCTACTCATCATTCATTAGACCCATTATAGAGTACAACGCCCCTTTTGGTATGTACCTCACAAGACATCTACAACAACTGGAAAGGCCGCAGAAATACCTCACAAAGGGGATTACTGGCCTCAAACAGATACCCTACACAGACAGACTCAAAAAACTCCAGCTTTACTCCTTCGCATATCGCCTACTCAGTGGCAATCTCTGCCTAACATACAAAACAATGTCAAACCCAGAGCTGTTGGACATGCTCCACTTAAACAAATCCCAATCCCTCCAAGCTACACGCTCTAGGGACCTAAACCTTGTCACCACAATAAACAGATCATGCTGGAGGGATAGATTCCTGTCCCAGAGACTTCCCATACTCTAGAACAGACTACCTATCTATGTCAAAGCTCCTCATTAGCACTCTTCAAGAAAAATCTTGATGATTGGATGGGTAATAAGAAATTCACCCCGGGGATCAATACTGTGGTTCTGCTTGACACTGGCACAGGAAAATAATTTTCTTGGGTGGCGAAAGCCAGGGTACCTTTTTGGCTAGGCCTGTATAGGCCCTAGGGCCAATAGCCTAGTACCTACCTATGAACCTACTGTGTCTTTACATTTTTTGATTGTGCTAAGTAATCTGCATATAGTATTTTGTCCTTTTTAATCAGAAGTTGTAAATCCTTAGTAATCTTATTCAAATTTGATTTATTTCTCTTTGTTGGATATACTTGTGACACCCCTGCACTGGCCCAGTAATCAAGGAGCCTCAATCCTCACCACTACCACCAGTGAGGGATGTACACATTGGGAGGATGACAAGTACACACACAGTAAAGTACAATTTCCCTTATGAGCACACAAGATCACAATCAGTCTGGGGCTGGTTTCTCCCTCTTTCTCCAGATCCCCAATAAGACTCCCCATTGGCACAGCTATAGGGTTAAGATCTCAGTTGAGTGGCCAAGCTAAGACCTCCAGCACCCCCTCTGTCCAACCAGTGGTTCGTTTCCATGCCCAAGTAGCTGACACATACACACACTTTGAGATTTGACTTATATACAAACACATGCACACCTGGGTAAGGCTGGCACAGGTTTACTAGCTATGCCCCCTTCTGCCCAGACTATAAGGTAGTACCAGCTGCCACCAGCCACCTTTACTTATCAGCTACTATTAAGGCCCTTACCAAAGGGTGCCCAATCTTACTGTGTAATGCTACTATTATCCAAATGGTAAATGTGACCAAGACTTTCAATGCTATTTAGGAGTGACCTATACAATGTCACCAGATACATATGCATATTTCTAAACAAACCAGCCACAATTAAAAGGTTTAAATATATTTAATAGTAAATAATAAAAGAACAAGGCAATACTCCAACAACCCAACACAGTGACTACAGAGTTCAGAATCACAGGAAATATTTTAAAACAACATTGCAGGACAGTCTCAAATAAATACAGAAAACATCTAAACTAATCTTTACTATATTCCTATCTATATCTAAAATATACTTTTCCCTATGTACTTACTATTAGCAAGGCACAGGCAGAAGTGCTGATGAGTGGGATGTGTCTAGGTCCGAAGACAAGTACAAAATGCCCAGACTCACTCTCTGAGATAGTTCTTAAATTAATAATGCACATTACTGCTGAGTTAGCCAAGATGACATCACTCTTTATCACCTGCCTTCAGTTCCCAGGCTAACAGAAACTTAGAATCTAGCACCTCTTTGTCAGAGGTACATATCTCTCAGAAGTTTGCCTACAGCTGGAAGTCATAAAACAGTTAAACACATTTACATTTGAAACCTAGTAATTATTTCTGTTTCAAGACAATAGGAAAACCTCCAACTCTAGACATTGTGTCTGCTCTAAGCTGAAACAGAGATAACAGAATCGTAAAATGATTTCCACATATTTTCTTAAGGTTTTGTAAGTTAACTCTGTGTGTTCCAACTTCTACCATTAAAATGCACATGTGCACAGGTATATAGTTTATACACATTTCTGCTCTTTTCCAGCAGGGTACACTGTGGTTGCATTCTTGAAGCTCAGTACATAACATACAGTTCAACACACACTTCTGCACCAGTAGTTTAATATACACATAACATATAGTTCTCTTACATTTGTAAGACAAGCCTATGGATCATATTGATATTCACAAATGACATATGATTACTTACACAATTCCAGATGGCTGGCCTGGCAGTGTCACATTTTTATATAAATCATATTAATATTTTCAAGTGACATATAATTATTTACAAAATTCCAGCTAGCTAGGCTGGCAGAATTTTGGTTTGTCACACCCCACACCCCCCACGAGAACTCAAGCTAATTTTTCAAGTGGCCCTTGAAAAACATTGCTTGAGAGGGTTGAGCCTATCTGGGAATACCCTACCCTATTCCCCGTCTTGAGATTCAAGCTGCCTTGGCATTGCTGACTCCAGTACCATGCTGCACTGTCCCATCATATGCCTGCAACCCTAGGCTCCACCATAGTAATTTGGGATTTGGCTGGCTGGTTCCCTGTAGCCATAGATCCCCCTCAGATTCCTCACAAGGGCCTCCCTATCATGGTAAGGTTACATCATGTTAACATGGTACAATTTGTGCCCCTGCTGCCTGCCTAGCAGTTCTACCATGTAGTTAACATCACTGACCTTCCTTACTACATTTTAAGGTCCCTCCCAAGTGGCCTGCCACTTGTTCTGTCTGACAGGAATGAGAACCATTACCTACTGCCCTAAAGCATACTCTCTAGCTCGAGCATTCCTGTCATACCAGACCAGTTTCTGCTGTTGAGCTTCTGCTAGGTTCTCCTGGGCCAAGCCCATGCATTCCCTGAGCCTTGTCTTGAGGTTTAGGACATATGCCACAACAGACTCCTTGTGGGATTCAGACTCATCTTCCCACTCATTTCAAATCAAATCTAGAGGTCCCCTCACCCTATGCCCATACAACAGCTCATAGGGTGAAAAGCCTGTGGATTCCTGGGGAACCACTCTGTAAGCAAACAACAGATGGGGCAAGAATTTGTCCCAGTCCCTCTTAAACTGGTCTGCAAATGCCTGTAGCATTGTCTTGAGTGTAGAGTTTAACCTCTCAACAAGACCATTAGTCTGAGGATGGTAGGGGGTGGTCTTTAGGTGCTTCACCCCACAGTACTTTTGCAGACAAGCCCGCACTTCTGACATGAAACTGGCACCTCTGTTAGTCAGTATTTCTATTAGGAAACCTACCCTGCTGAAAATCTCTAACAAAGTATTTGTCACCTTTTCTGCCTCAGTGTCGGACAGAGCCACTACCTCAGGGTATCTGGTAACATAATCTACTACCACTAGGATATACATTTTTCCTGTGGAACCTGGGGTACTCAGGGGTCCCACAATATCCATATCTACCCTCTGAAATGGCTCCTCAATCACAGGCAAAGGCATCAAAGGAGCTTTCACCTTGTCTCCTGCCTTGCCTACCTTTTGGCACTGCTCATAGGTCCTGCAGTACCCTGTTACATCTCTGGAAATCCCAGGCCAATAAAAGTTCTGCATGATACATTTCTTTGTATGTTTTATGCCCATATGATCTGTAAAGGGAATATCATGGGCTATGGCTAGAAGTGCCAGATGGTAGGCTCTAGGCACAACCAACTGCTGTATTCTCTCACCCTCTAGCCCTTCCTCTGGGGTCCACTTTCTGTACAGTAAATATTTTCCTAGTATACAGATTCCCACTTCCCTTCAGAAATCAGATGCCTCATCAGCTACCTCCCTCGGGCCTTGTAATGTAGGGTCTGAGAGCTGAGCCTGTCTCAACTCTCTCTTTGTAACCTTTCCCAGCTATCCTTCCACAGGAAGTCTGGCATCCTGTGACAGCAGTGCCTCACTGTCAGCCTGGGCACTGCTACTCACCTCTGCTCTTGCAGTCACTCTGTCCAAGGGAACATCAGTACCCACAATCAGCTGTGGCTCACCTTCAGCCTCACTGCTACAGGGTAGCTCCCTCCCTAAAGTGTAACCACCTCACCAGTCCTGGCTGCAAGTGTGCAGTCTATCTGGGTGTCTCCCAAGCTACCAGACTCACATGCTTGTCTAAAAGCCTGACTGCATGTAACTGCATGCACACATGGTACTGCATTATCAAAATCATTCCCCATCAGGATATCTGCAGGGATATCCTCAAACACACCTACTTGCTTGCTTCCTTTCCCACCCTCCCAGTTAAGGTGAACCCTAGCCAAAGGTATTTGGAATGGGGTCCTTCCTAAAGCTCTGACTGGAGCAGACTGCCCAAGCAAGTAGTACTCCTCTGTAACCATTGCAGGCTTCATAATGGTTAGGTCAGAAGCTGTGTCTCTTTTAGCCACGACCTCTTTCCCATTCACTATGATAGGATAGAACCTCATGTGGTAGTTTGATACCCTTGTTGTCTCAAGACAACCTACTGTTGGCATTTTGTCATTCCTACTTATTGGCTCTCCCACCTTTTGTTCCCCACTTTGCCTCCATGGACATCTATATGCTACATGACCCCACTGGTTGCATTTAAAACATTTAACCCTTGGTCCTGGACATGTACCTGGACTAGTGGCTTCCCTGCTACTGGTGGACTCTGTTGAGGCAGTCTGGGCTGCCCACCATGGGTTCCCTTAGACCCATGAGCAGCACTGCCTGCTAGGTATAGGTCTCCCTTCTTCCCCAACTCATCTACAGTAGTGCATTGTCTATCAGCTAACCAGATTCTCATGTCCTCAGGCAAAGTGCTATGGGCTTGCACCCTCAGCAAAAGGTCTGCCAGCCCTTCAAAATTGGTGACCTGACATCAACTCACCCATCTATGAAAATATGTGCTTAATTCAGCAACATATTCACACACACTTTCATCTGCCTTGCGTCTATGCTCACAAAACCTTTCTTCTATAAGCTTCAGGTGTTAACTTAAAATATTCTAACAAACTGTTCTTTACAACATTATAATTTAAACAATCAATGTCTGACAGTTTAGAAATAACAGTTACAGCTTTACTATGGAGTAAGGGGGTCAGGAACTGTACCCTGTGCCCTTCGTCAACATTATACCATTTACATACCCTTGCAAACATATGAATGAAACTATCAAAATTATCCCCCTCTGTAAATTGTGGAAGAAATTTACTGACCTTTTTTGCTTCTGGGGTTCACTTACTCCCTTCCCCATTACCTCCTTGACTCTGGTGAAGAGTCAGCATCTCCTTTTCATGTTGCCTCTGCCTCTCATTCTCCTTGGCTTCTAGGTGTCTCAGTCTCTCTGCTGCATCTATTTCTAAATGCTTGGCCTCCAACTCAAGTCTCAACTCCAGATGGATTTTAAATCCTCTGTGGAAAGGTTGAGCCATCCATTTTCTGAGTTGTATATCTCCATGGCCAGCCTGATTGTCCTCCTAGTTGCTATTCTCTGATGCAGCTATGACCAAAGCTACAATCATGTCTGCTTTAGTCAGGTTGTCATGCACCAGTCCTTTAGCCTGGCACCATGCTCCTCTGCTGGCATGCTTGCCTCCTCTCCCTGACTAAATAAGATAACAAAAAATAAATAAAACAATTGTGATATGAACTCTGAATGTTGACTACTTGGCTGATGAGTACAAACACCTTCAGTGACCACTCTATACAGGCTACATGAATTCGATATCCATACCACTACAAGCCAATTAATATGTGATGTGGCTATCTCACCACAGTCAACCAATTAATATGTGATGTGGCTATCCCACCACTGCCACCAATTAATATGTGATGCCCCTGCACTAGTCCAGTTATCAAGGAGCCTCAGTCCTCACCATTAGCACCAGTGAGGGATGTACATATTGGGACGATGACAAGTATACACACAGTAAAGTACAATTTCCCTTAAGAGCACACAGAGATGACAGTCAGTCTGGGGCTGGTTTCTCCCTCTTTCTCCAGATCCCCAATAAGACTCCTCAATGGCACAGCTATAGGGTTAATATCTCAGCCAAGTGGCCAAGCTAAGACCTCCAGCACCCTCTCTGTCCAACCAGTGCTTCATGTCCCTGCCGAAGTAGCTGACACACACACACACACACACACACACACACACACACACACACACACACACACACTCACACACACACACCTGGGGAAGGCTGATGCAGGTTTACTAGCTATGCCCCCTTCTGACCAAACTATAAGGTAGTACCAGCTGCCACCAGCCACCCTTACTTATCAGTTACTATTAAGGCCCTTACCAAAGGGTGCCTAATCTTACTGTGTAATGCTATTATTATTGAAATGGTCAGTGTGACCAAGACTTTCTTTAGGTGTGGCCTATACAGTGTCACCAAATACATATGCAAGTACTTTAAGAGCTAAAATATCTCTAAACAAACCAACCACAATTAAAAGTTTTAAATATAGTTAATAATAAATAATAAAAGAATAAGACAATACTTCAACAACCCAATACAGTGACTACAGAGTTCAGAATCACAGGAAATATTTTAAAAGAACATTACAGGACAGTCTCAAATAAATACAGAAAACATCTAAACTAATCTTTACTATATTCCTATTTATATCTAAAAGATACTTTTCCCTAATTACTTACAATTAGCAAGGCACAGGCAGAAGTGCTGATGAGCGGGATTTTTCTAGGTCCGAAGACAAATACAAAATGCTCAGACTCACTCTCTTAGATAGTTCTTAAATTAATAATACACATTACTGTTGGGTTAGCAAGGATGACATCACTTTTTGTCACCTGCCTTCTGTTCCCAGACTAACAGAAACTTAGAATTTAGCACCTGTGTGTCAGAGGTACATATCTCTCAGATGTTTGCCTAGAACTGGAAGTCGTAAAACAGTTAACCACTTTTACATCTGAAACATAATAATTATTTCTGTTTCAAGACAATAGGAAAACCTCCATCTCTAAACATTGTGTCTGCTCTGAACTGAAACAGAGACAACAGAATTGTAAAACAATTTCCACTTATTTTCTTTTGGTTTTGCAAGATAACTCTGTATGTTCCAACTTCTACCATTAAAACACACATCTGCACAGGTATATGGTTTATATAGTTTATACACATTTCTGCTCTTTTCCAGCAGGGTACATTGTGGTTTCATTCTTGAAGCTCAGTACATAACATACAGTTCAACACACACTTTGCACCAGTAGTTTAATATACATATAACATATAGTTCTCTTACATTTGTAAGACAAACCTATGGATCATATTAATATTCACAAATGACATATGATTATTTACAAAATTCCAGATAGCTCTGCTGGCAGTGTCACATTTTATATAAATCATATTAATATTTTCTTCAAGTGGGCAGCCGCGGTGGTGCAGCAGTTAGCATTGCCACCTCACAGCAAGAAGTTCTCCAGTTCTATACTTGGCTGGGGTGCCTTCAGTGCAGAGTCTGCATGTCCTCCATGTGGTCGCGTGGGTTTCCTCTGGGGGTTCTGGTTTCCTCCCACATCCCAAAGACATGCTGTAGGTGGATTGGACACTCTAAATTGGCCCTAGGCATGAGTGCATGCATGTGTGTACCTTCTGTGGAAGGTTGGGCACCGGGCTGTCAACTTGACACCGTAAAACCCCACTGCCAATCATGAGTGGACAGGTGATCCTCTGTGGCAACCCCTAACTGTGAAAAGAAAAAGAAGAATATTTTCTTCAAGTGACATATAATTATTTACAAAATTCCAGCTAGCTGAGCTGGCAGCATTTCGGTTTGTCACAATGCTATAAAGATTTTATGAACTCTCTTTTTGTGCTTATTCATTTTGATCAATTTAGGATTCCACAATCTGTGAAAAGTGCCCTTTTTCTTATTAACTGTAGTATTGTGATATGTTTTTTTAAGATGTTTACTAACAAGTTATATCCAAAATATATGCTACAATCATTTTTTAAAGAAATCCAGTTTATATGATTTATTTTTTAATTATATCATACTGTAATAGACCATAATATTTTTTGTTTTTGATATTACCTATTTGGAATCATAATTCTGTATAATACAGAATTATAATCTGGTTTACCTAGTGATGGGCCAGTTTTAATCACACATGCTAAATTTTCAGTACTATAAGTAACAAGGTCTACTATTTTAGAGCCCCAAGTTTTATATTTAACCATTTGGTAATACCCATTGTCTGTTAGAATATCAACAAACCTTTACACGTATATACTATCTGATAAAAGTAAGTTCCAATCAATAGTTGAATAATTAAATTACTCCATTAATATAGTATTGCCATGATGAATTTCCTGTTCAATATAGTCCAAAAATGTAATATGTTTAACACTGTCCATACTTGGTGGCCTATAACACACATATATCTTATGGTTTAATCAGTGTTATAGACATCTACTATTAATTTCAGGAGTGTAGCTAGCTCAATCAGTGCCCCATTCCCTCAGCTCTTCAAGTGAACAGCAAAAGTAAACAAAACAAGCACTTTATTGGATTAAGCCACCACCAGCTCTTCCACTAGAGAGCAAAAAAAAAAAAACAGAGGTTCCTTCTACTGCCAGCACACCAACCAAGTGGCCAGATGCACATAATGCACCCCTCCCACCTACCCAGCCATTCAGGTTCTGCTCCTGTGCCCTACCCCCAACCCTCCCTGAAACATTTTATTAAAAAAATAATAATAATGTATTCTTTTAAACTGTAGGAAACTGCTTGCTACAAATGTAGCAAACATTTTTTACAGTTTATGCTCTGCCCTCTAGCCATGAAGTTCTATGCAATCCAAACCTGTCAGCAGCATGACAACTACTTATTACCAATTTCCATTTTTTCTAACCCTGAATGCCATCATGGGGCAGACATGATGAAGTGGTCTTGTTTTCTTGGAAAATACCTGTTGCCCATATTCCACTGTGATAGCACAGCTGGTACGACTGCAGTGCCCTACTCTGTATTGTCAGATCACAGTCTCATTCAATTAGAATGGAAGTAATGAGAAATAAAGTCAAGTTTGAGACTCTTCTGTACAAATGAAAGAGATTTTTTGTTTCTTCTGCAGTAACTTTTACATATTTATTCCCTACATACATGTTATACTATCTATGAAAAGTTCTTGCAAAAGAATAAAAAATAACTGGGATAAGAGTTTTAAAAAAGTTATATTTTGTGAGTTTCACGTGCTGACTTCCTTCTCAGAGTCAGACAAAGTATCTTATATGCTGGCTTGCAAATTGCAGCTAACAGATAAGTTGCTCTCAGTGGCAGAACTTTATCTAGTTTATCTGCTGACCTGTGGAATTCCCCAAATTGCCTCACCCAACTCAAAGTTAAGGGGCAAAAAATCCTGTCAAATTTGATGAAAAAAAAAAAAAAAAATCAAAGGCTGTTCTGTCTGTTACTGTATCAAGCCCCTTGCTACAACAGTAACAAGTGGCTTGCTGTTATTACTTTATCACACACAAAGCAAGTCTGCCCTTTACTCCTGATCATAAGGCAAATGTAATATAACATTCATTTGTACTTCCACAAAATCAACACCTATTGATTGTGGCCCTCAACACCTTGCTCCTGCAGCAGCCACCCCTTCTCTCATACTGTAACACATCTGTTCAGTGGTTTTTAGGTTTATTCACTTCCAGACTACAAATGACTCAACATGTTTACAACTTCTGAGAAAGGAAAATGCTGCTTTATATGGCATCACATAGTCAAACAGTAGTGAATTTTGAGTCTGAATAGCTTTATGGTCTCGGTGAGTATGAAGTTAAAAAACAGCTACTGGTACCTTGATGTATTTGTTTCCCTTGGCCAAAAGTCTTTCAGATATGATAGGCAAAGTGATGCAACAGCAACGGAGGCAAATGTGTAAAGAAGGTATTGTGAGTATTGTGATATTTCACTCATCCCTACCATGGAGTGCAATAAGTAAACTGACTAGAATGGAAATGTCGCAGAGTGGGAGAAACTGCTAAGCCATGCTTTTTTAACATGAGAAAGTATCAAGATCATTCATTAGGGAAGGAAATTCAGTCTGGAAAAGGAAATGCATTTATTTAGGGCCTAGTTGTTCTTTAAAGCTAAAGACCCAACAAGAAGCATGTAGATCCCTGGTAAGGAAATTATTTTCACATTTACAGTCTCCCATCCAATGGTCAAATCTAAGTTTGAAATTGAAGATGTTATTTGACATGCACAGGGAGTTTATTCCAAAGGCAAGGAATGTGCTGGATTATAAATCTGCCACAATGGTATATCTTTTTGATCTTGCATTGAAAGTTGAAATACTCTTCGTGAGTGTTAGAACATTGCTTTTGCAAAGTGGCAAAGGACAAAAAGGGATTTTCAGCACTCAAATGCTAAACAGTAATCATCCCTTAAGAGTCTATACAAGATAGAATAAAAATATATCACTTTTAGTGTTTCAAGGTAGCTTAGACTGTGTATTCCAGAAATCAAAATCTCTTGGTCAGAAACATTTGGGGTCTTTCAAGCTGACCAAGATGTTCTATTCATTTATTTACTTGCTTACCATTTGTTTATGTGTTGACTGCGGTACTGAACTGGTACAAGACCTTTTTCAGGCACTACCCAGGACATAAAGATAAAATAGATAGATAGATAGATAGATAGATAGATAGATAGATAGATAGATAGATAGATAGATAGATAGCAGAATGAAATATATGATGATAAAGGCAGAGTTAATATAGCTTCAAGACAAGTTTAGACATTACATACATATATGAGGTTGAGGGTAAATGTAGTGATGGTTAGAAGAACAAGCAATGAAGCAAATAAAAGGAAGGGGAGCACCCGTAAAATAGGTAGGAAGAATGTAGAATACTCATGGGGTACATTCCATAACAGGTTCTGAATTCAAGGATAGGTCTAATAAGGGAAAAGTATAAGGGGACCAAGCCTGTGTGGAATCTAGAGGAGATAATGCTACTGACCAGTTGAGCAAGGCAGAAAGATTTCCTAACCACAATGAAGACATGATGATTAAAAAAAGATTGTTATTGCAAAGACTATAGCCGCAAATTACTTAGCTATACACATGAACTGGTTCAGCAATACCCATATTTATGGGGACACAATAAGATGAAGAATTTAGGAATATGATTTAAAAAGGCTTCTGTTATGGCAGCTAACTGTATGTGGAAAGAGAATAAAAAAAATATAATACAAAAAACGAGAAAATGGAAGCTCTAGTTTATGGATATGGATAGTAAGATACAATCAGTAAAAATGTTTTTAGTCCCTTTAATTTTATATATGGATCAGGCATATTTTTATCAATCAGAAAAGAAGTTTTGGATAATAATAATAAATAGTTGAAGGAATTTATCTGGGAGGGGAAGAGGGCAAGAGTTAAGTGGGATAAGTTGATCCTCTCAACAGAACATAGTGGTTTAGGATTATCTGATTTGAAGGGATATTTTAGAGCTACACAGTTAAGGTTCATATACATAACACAAGCAGAAGGTTATAATTCAATGTAGAAAGTGGTGATAATGAAGTGGGGGGGGTTCAAAAAAGAGTCAGATTTTGGATGCAGATCCTTGAGGAGAATAACAACCATACAGAACAATATACTCCCAGAGTTGTAGAAAGTATTCTAAGAAATGAGCCAATATAGGAATGGAGAAAGGAGATTTTACCAATAGGGATGACTGCAAATAGGGGTAGAGAAAATAGGCAAGAAGGGGCTAGAATTTACTGGAGAAAACTGGCAAAGGAACCAATGTATTGGGCACAAATAACTAGAAAAGAAAAGGTAACAGAGTGAGATGAGGCCACGAAGAAGCTTGGACTGCAGGTTAGAGACTACCATCCCTATCAGGGATTGCTATCAAGATATAGGCAAAGGGACAGAGGAATCCTTAGTGAAAGATCTACTCTGGTAGAGCTATTAGCTGAATCTAGAACAGTAACTGCCATAAAAAGGGGATAATTAGCAGACATAGAAAATATTGCATAAGTATAAGAATCATATCAAAGACGATTAGAAAATACTGGGAAGTCAAACTGGAAAACAACTTACAAGGGAACAAAGGGAGGACATATGTATTCTATAGGGAATTTTTTAAATCTGCCAGCTTATTACACTCTCAAAAAATATGTTCCCACTTACATCTTTCTTCCCCATCACCCTCCAACATTTGCTATGTACTTGACGTAAGCTTCTTTAAAGTCTGCCTAAACTTTCTGGACTTTGTTGCATACTTGGGAGCCATACATATTTTTAAGGAGGAAATAATAGATTTACCATCTTCTTTACGATGAAACTGGATTTAATCTAAAGAACATGGCAGGTTTTGTTTATAAAACATAGTTGCTCAACCTGCAACTTTATCTTTTCTATCAGGTTAGAAAACACCACAGCCTGGAGGTACCAGTTCAGTATCATCTATATGGTACTTTGATCATGTTTATGTCAATGGGATAATGCCAGAGGAATAACACTGTATCTGTGCATATGCATCCGTGATTTTATTACAAATACAGGAATACATGATGTAATAGTTTTAGGGCAGTTTGGTAGAATGTAATGCAGAGAGAGAGAGAGAGAGTATAGTTACAAGAAAAAATGGTCTGGGTTACAATACTTATCTCCACTTAATAGAAGATGAAGTTTATGAACTGAAAAGCAATATGGAGCTTTGACTGGAGTTTGTTAATATAACTTGAATTGTTATGGACATAAATGATTTTGCATAGAAACAGGAATTTTAATAATCTTTCATAGACAAGTGATTATTTAAGGAACTGTGGCTTTGCACAACAATGAAAATTATGACCAAGTGACGTATCCAATTAAATGAATTGGAATATATTAGTACTATATGTGAGTAAGAATATAATATTTATCGTAGATGCCAAAATGTGTTTTGGGATATTTACTTACCTGTTAAATGACAGAAGAGGAGAAGGGAGACTAGCTATAAAAAATGAGCATAGCTTATTTTATAATATCTTGAATATAAGCATGTTAACTGGATGATTAGGATTGTGGAGGGTTGTACATTAATCAAAGCTGATTCTAGTGAGTTTAAGTCACTCAGACAAATTTGGCAACTGTGCTTCCTTTAATACCTTTATTAAGCAAGTATAGCCACACAAAGTGCTTAATAAATATTGCAATGCACTACTGCATCAGTTATGCATACTGCAGTCTCATAAACAGAAAATTGTTTATGTAAGGGAATACATTTTTTCTAGTAAAACCAAATATTCCTTCTTCGCCGAGGTGGTGTAACCTCAGAGTTAATATATTTCATTTTGGGACATGGGGAGGTGAAGCCTCATACATTGGAGGATACACAGGGTGCAGCATCCTTGTATAAATGCTTCGTTTTTACTTCTGCTCTATGCTTACCCACTGTACTAATGAATATTATAGTACTATGGAAATATCATAAACACACACACACACACACAGATATATATATATATATATATATATATATATATATATATATATATATATATATATATATATATACACACACACACACATGGGTCTACTGCTTTTGGTCGAATTACATTTGGTCAGAAATGATTTCAGGCAGCCCACTTCACTGAAAGCACATTTGAGTGAAAGCACATTTGGTCAAAAATGGAATATAGCCCCTGTCCCACTGCAGTCCGACCCTGGAGTGAGAATATAAAGTAAGGGGGTGTGGAGGACACAGCCCCACACATTGGGGGGGGTGTGGGGGGTCGTAGCCCCCCCCCACGTTTTGCAACTAGTTTTTACTGATGTTATATGTTTCAATGTAATTTTAATAGATACACAAGCAAATAATAGGGCATACACTGCAATTATGTGAGGGGCTACACCCCCCACACCCCCAATGTGGGGGGCTGTGCCCCCACACACCCCTAACTTTATATTCTCACTTCAGGGTCGCACTGCAGTGGGACAGGGGCTATATTCCATTTTCGATCAAATGAGGTTTTCAGTGAAATGCATTTTCGGTGAAGTGGGCTGCCTGAAATTATTTTCGACCAAATGTAATTCGACCAAAAGCAGTAGACCCATATATACACACATAGTTTTAAACCTGTGCAACCATGTTAATGGCTGCATAGAACAGCTGTACCTATCCAGAATAAGTACAAGTCAAACTCAAAAAACAAAATGCCCTGGTGGAATCCCAACTTCAATTGGTTGTATAAGAAAAGGATCAAAATCATGACAATAATTAGAAAGTGCAATATTCACCAAGGTAAAAACTCCCTCATCAAACTAAGCAAACAACTCAGGGGGCTAATTAAGTCTGCCAAAGCCAAAATGGAGAAAAAATAGCCTCCCAGGCCAAGGACAATCACAAGGGATTCTTCAACTATATCCACAACCTCAAAGACAATTCATAATAATGTACAGAACTAATTGCAAATGGAGCCATCCATACTAACCTGGAAAGTATAGCAAATGTAATAGCTGAAAATTTTAACTCCAATTTTAACCCCCTATATACCCCTCATAAAATACCCTCATCCATTACTCCCCCAACTATCACTAGGGAACAGGTCCTGAGTGCACTCTCCAAGGCCATGAACACTGCACTGATGGGCCCTGATAATATTCCAGGATGCCTCATTAATACCATGAGTCATTACCTACCAAGACCCCTAAAATCAATATTTAACCATAGCCTCCAGACAGGCTTTGGGCAAAGTGAATGGAAGACTGCAACTGTCATCTCCCTGCACAAGCGTAGGCCATATATGGACTAAGGTTACTATAGACCCATAAGTCTGACTAGTCTCATATGCATAGCCATGGAAAGAATTATCATGGCAATGATAAACAGTGACATATGAAACCTTCAGACACTGGAGCCAACCTAATTCACTTTGGTCAAGGGTAGATCACTCCTACTCAGCTTGATGGGCTTTTTTGAGAAGGTTCCCAAAGCAATGGATGACAGCCTACCCTGACCTGGCCAAAGCATTCAGTACAATACCGCACTCAGGCATTGTAGACAGACTCACTAAATTATGTATAAATCCTTATGTCACCTGCAGGATTGCCAGCTGGCTCACAGACAGGACCCAAAAAGTTAAGACAGAGGAGTCTACCTCCACAAAGAGACCAGTCGCTAGTGGAGCTCCTGAAGGCTTGATACTGGGGCTGCTCCTTTTTGGCATTTACTTCTCTGAAGTCAAGGCCAATGTCAGTCTCTGGCTAACAAGGTTTGTAGATGACTGCAAACTAGGCACAGTCATAGAATTCCCAAAGACATAAATACCCTTCAAGAAGGCCTAACACAGACCAATAACTGGTGCCAGAGCCACAGTCAAAAATTCATTGCCAAGAAATGCATAATACCATCCTTTGGGAAGATGGCTACCTCTAGACACTACCACATTGATAATACATCACTAAGAGTAGAACCAATGGTCAGGGATTTGGGAATGCAAGTAGATAGTAAGTGGCCTTTGACCATCACATCTATGGTATTAAGGAACAAATACTATGGTACACAACTTATAAGCAAGGGTATGGCATCTATATCCAAGGACGTCATTGTTTCACTGTACTCAGCCCTCATCAGACTAATCGTTGAGTACACCGCTCCTTTTGTTATGTACCTCAATAGGAATATGAACAACTAGAGTATCCACAGAGGTTCTCCACAAAAAAGTACAGGGCATAAATAACATGTTTTGCATGGACTGCCAAAAAAGTCCTAGCCCTATACTCGGCCTCCTACAGATTGCTGATAGGTGATCTATGCCTGGCCTACAAAACATCCTCTGATCCCACTCTGATGGACCTGTCGCACATCTGCAAAACAAATACCATCAGGGTTACCTGGACTGGGGACCTAAATCTTATCTGCCACATAAATAGAACATGTTGGAAGAAGAGATATGTGCCTCAGTGAGTACCCATTCTCTGTAACAGGCTTTGCATGCATATGAAACAGAGTTCTTTCCTAACCCAATTTGTGTATAACTTAGTAAGTAATCCTGGTCATTACTAACATGGCCAACCATTGCTCTACACCATTAGTCAATTCCTCCCTGGTTAAATCCAACAACAAACTAATCACCATGGAAATCCACATCTCATCCACACCCTGCGCAAAGGTAACCACCATGAAAAACTTCTCCAAAGCTGACTTTGGGCTCCTAAAAACAGAGGTGGCTAACTTCACAGTACCCATGTCAATGGAAAATAGATGCATGACTGCCAAATCATACACCAATGCACTGTACGAATGTGTACATAAATGCATGGAACTAGACATACCCAAAAGAATCAAGACACTCTCCTCCAAAAAAGGGAACCCAATCTCGTAGTCCCCTGCCATTAATAAACTCTACAACAGAAGGAAGAAACTGTTGCAGAAAAAGGTGAAGTCACAAGACTGGAAAAACTCCCTTATTAGCCTCAACAAAAAGTTGAGATCCCTCATCAAAACCTTTAAAGCCAGCTATGAAGGCAGAATTGAGGCATACACTAAAAACAACCACAAAGCCTTCTATAGTTATATCAGTAATCTCCACTGCAATACCCAGGTTTGCTCTGAGTTACTGCACAATGGTACCTCCTATACTGAGCCAATAGATATTGCCAACATACTGGCTAACAGATTCAGTGCCAACTTTACCTCTCGCTCCCTCCGTAAAGGACCAATCACAATACCAGAGGATTGCCAGGCACCCAGCATTACTGTAGCACAGGTTAAAGCTGCATTGTCCAAGGCCAGGAATACAGCTTCCATGGGACCCAACAATATCCCTGGATGTGTTCTACATGAAATACAAAGTGAACTGGCACCACATCTGCGTGCCCTGTTCAATTACAGCCTCACCTCAGTCTTTGTCCCTACCAAATGGTGCACTGCTACAGTCATCCCTCTCCATAAAGGGGTAGCGACTACAGACCCTGGGAATTATCGCCCCATTAGCCTGACAAGTCTGATAGGTAAGGCTATGGAGTTCATCATCATGGACCTAATTAACAAGGATATAGGGAATCTCCAAACTCTAGATCCCACGCAGTTTGGTTTTGTGAAAGGTAGATCATGCCTGCTCATCCTGGTTAACTTCTTTGAGTCAGTCATCAGAGCTGTGGATGAAGGCAAAGCAGTTCATACAGCCTACCTCGATCTGGCCAAGGCCTATGATACCATTTCCCACTCAGGAATTATTGATAAACTCACTAAACTAGGCATCAACCCCTATATCACTAGGTAGATTGCAAATTGGCTCACATATAGAACCCAGAGTGTGAAAGTAGCGGACTCCAAGTCAGACTGCCAACCAGTCACATGTGGAGTCCCACAGGGATCAGTCCTGGGTCCTCTCCAGTTTGGCATCTACTTCTCAGAAGACCAGGCCAACACAGAGGGACTCTGGCTGACCACGTTCGCAGACGACTGCAAGCTGGGATTCATTATTAACTCCCCAAGTGATGTAGACATCCTACAAAAAGGCTTCACCAAGACCAATGACTGGTGTAGAAACCATGACCTTAAGCTTAATGCTAAAAAATGTGCCGTCATCCCCTTTGGGAAAAACTCAGTTCCCACTAATTACCACATTGATGGGACCCCATTAAACACTGAAGGCATTATAAGAGATCTGGGGACACAGATTGACAGCAACCTCTCCTTCAGCCACCACATTCCCACTGTGGTCAGAAAGTCCTTCTATGTAGCACATCTCATTACCAAGGGTTTTGTATCCAGGAAGAAAGAGGTCTTCATCTCTCTCTACTCTTCCCTTATTAGGCCAATCAGTGAGTATAATGCTCCACTTGGCATGTACCTCACTAGACACATACAACAGCTGGAAAGGTCACAAAAGTACTTCACTAAGAGGATCCTAGGCCTTAAACACATGTCCTACATGGACAGACTCAAAAAACTCCAGCTATTCTCTATCTCATATCGCCTACTAAGAGGCAATGTCTGCTTGGCTTACAAAGCCATATCTGGCCCAGCTCTGTTAGAAATGCTACATCTAAAGAAATCCCAATCCCTCCGCACCACACACTCCAGAGACCTCAACCTCATTACCACAATCAACAGAACATGCTGGAGGGACAGGTTCATAACCCAGAGACTGCCCATGCTCTTAAATAGACTTCTCATACATGTCAAGCAGAGCACCTCACTGGCCCTCTTCAAGAGAAATCCTGATGAGTGGATGGAAAATGAGAAGTTATGTACTTACCATAACGTTCCATGTTAGTTGTCTTCTTCTCTCCTTCTTTCTTGCTGGATGGGTTTGGAGCCGAACCTCGGCTCTGACTCGGCCTAATACTAAAGCTCGAGAGCTATTTTTACCGGCTCAAGGCTATGCTATGTCCCATAATGCTAGGCGTCATATATCCAGATCTCGTTTGATAGCTAACACTATGGACATATATGTTCCACCACAACAGAGAATAAACCACCTAATCATAGATACAAAAATAAAGATATATATATATATATATATATATATATATATATATATATATATATATATATATATAAATCCCTCTAGAGGAGCTAGCAAAAAAGATGGAGCAAGGGAGCTAGCTGGGGATATAACTGAGGTGGCAATAACTCTCACAAGGTACTCTAGATCTTCCCAGGCTAGGGGGATGGAGGGTGGGATGCAAGAAAGAAGACGAGAAGAAGACAACTAACATGGAATGTTATGGTAAGTACATAACTTCTCAATGTTAAGTTGTCAATCTCGCCTTCATTCTTGCTGGATGGGACAGCGTCCCTAGCACCTAAATCCTGGGTGGCTCAATGGAACAAACTCTTGAGTACAGTGGAACCAAAATCAGCCCGACTTCTGGAGGCCATATCGAGCTTGTAATGAGAAATGAAGGTATGAGGAGAAGCCCAAGTGGCCGCTGCGCAAATGGAATCCAGCGGCAATCTTGCCTGAAAGGCTATTGAAGAAGCTAAAGGTCTGGTTGAGTGGGCTCTAGGCTTAGTAGGAAGTTCCGTGTTCCTCAACTGATAGACCAACGTGATAAGACAGGACAACCACCTGGACAAAGTTACCTTAGAGACTGGTTGGCCTTGCTTCCCTTCCGCATAAGACAGGAAGAGCTGGTTTGATTTTCTCATCTGCTTAGTTCTATCCAGGTAGAAGCGTAATTGACGGTGAACATCCAAACAATGTAACTTTCGTTCAGCTCTATTGGTGTAATTTGGGAAGAAGACTGGAAGATCTATGGTCTGATTCAGATTTTTCTCTGAGATTATTTTGGGTAAAAAAGATGGATTAGTCCTAAGTGACACTCTGTCTTTGTGAAAAACAAGATAAGGAGGGCGAAAGCAAAGGGCTTGAAGTTCCGAGACCTGTCTTGTTGAGGTGATGGCTACTAAGAAGAGTGTTTTCCACGAGAGCAACTTCAATGAACAAGAAGCCGCCGGCTCAAAGGGAGGAAGAATTAAAGAAGACAGTACCAAATTTAAGTCCCACAGTGGGGGAGGGTCCTTAACCGGGGGCCTAATTAAAAGGGTTCCTTTTAAAAAGGCTTTGCAAAGTATGTGGGGCATGATGCTGGTCTCTGACAAGCCAACGTGGAAATATGCAATAGCTGCCAGTTGAACTCTGATGGTAGCTGAGGAGGAGTCCAATCGAAAGAGTTCTGCTAGAAACTCTAGAACTGTCTGGACAGGAGCCGTAAAGGGGTCCACGTGTTTTTCCCCTGCCCAGACAGAGAAATGCTTCCATTTGCCAGCATAAGTCTTTCTGGTAGTAGACTTGTGAGAAGCGAGGAGGATATCGCAAACTGGTTGAGAGATAAGGGGAAGCCTAGCTAGGTTTGGAAGTGGAGCAACCAAGCTGTGAGGTTGAGAGATCGAAGGGACTGATGCAGCCCACCCGATTGATGGGTCAGAAGATCTGGCACTGGGTCCAGATGCCAGGGCTGCTCCAGTAGATGGCGTTGCAGGAACGGAAACCAAATTTGTCGAGGCCAGTAAGGGGCAATGAGGATCATCTTGGCTCTCAAGGCAGTCGCTTTCTGGATTAATTGAGTAATTAAGGGAAAGGGGGGGAATGCATACAGAAGACCCCGGGGCCAATTGTGAACTAGAGCATCCCTGGGGGGTAGACCTGGGAGAGGGAAGAGGGTGAAGAAGTCTGGGCGCTTGCTGTTTAGAGGTGTTGCAAAAAGGTCGCAGCAAGGTTGATCCCACCTTCTAAAAATTCTTTCCGCTACTATCTGGTTGAGAGACCACTCGTGAGGCATGAGAATGGCTTTGCTCAGTCTATCCGCTATGACGTTGGACTTCCCGGGAATATGCGTTGCTACCAGAAACCATTGAGAAGAGATCGCCCATTGCCAAAGTCTGAGTGCTTCTCGACATAGGGGGTAGGATCTGGTTCCGCCCTGCTTGTTGATGTACCACACTACAGACATATTGTCTGTTTGAATTGCAATAGTCCCGGTGGGTAGAGAGTCCTGAAGGGCCTGCAACGCTAAAAGTACCACTCTCATTTCCAAGACATTTATGTACAAGTGGCATTCGAAGGGTTGCCATGTGCCCTGGACTGTCCTGCCCTGAAAATGCCCCACACCCACCCAATCAGGGAGGCATCCATTGTCACAGTGGCATCAGGAGGAGGAAGGATCACAGGTCTGCCCTGGAGTACCTGAGGGGAGACCGTCCACCAAGAAAGGCGTCTTTTGCATGACTGAGTGATTAGAATGGTGTGTGACATGGGGAGCTGCTGAAAGGACCACTGGGAAAATAGCATCCACTGCGGGATCCGCATATGAAAACGCACTAGGGGAAGTAAAGTGATTGCTGCTGCCATGAGACCAAGTGTTTTTAGTACAAATCTGGCTTGGACTCTGCTCTCCTGTAATATGATCTGAACATGGTTGCGAATGTCTGAAACTCTTTGTGTAGGTAGTTTTGCTGAGAGCTCCACTGTATTTAAAACAGCACCTATGAAGGTAATAGACTGACAAGGCGACAATGCAGACTTTTCAAAATTTATAGAGATACCTAGCGCGTTGCACGTTTGTACAGCGTAATCTCTGGATTGGAGTAGTTGGTGCCTGGTGGTGGCAGTAAGGAGCCAGTCGTCTAAATATGGAAACACCTGGAATCCTTGTCAAACACCCTGGGGCTGTGGTGAGGCCAAAGGAAAGGGCTCTGAATTGGTAGTGAATGGCTCCCAGCTGGAAGTGGAGAAACCTTCTGGAGCGCCTGTTCATTTTGATATGGTAGTATCATCCTGAAGGTCTATAGAGCACATCCAATTGTCCTGACCCTGAAAGGGTAGAATGGACTGTAGCGTGACCATCTGGAACTTTGTTCTTTGAACTGACTTGTTCAGCCTGCTGAGATCCAAAATAGGTCTTCAGTCCCCTGTCTTTTTTGGTACCAAAAAGAACTTGGAGTAGATTCCGGATCCTTGTTGGTCTGCTGGGACTGGCTGGATGGCCCTTTTTCTTAGCAGCTTTGAAATTTCTAGTGCTGCTAGATCCCTCAGACCGGGTGGAACATCTGGAAGGGGCCCTTTTGGCTGTTGTGGGGTGTGAATAAAGGGAATTCTGTAACCCTCGGATATGATCGACCATACCCATTTGTCTTGCCTGAGGGAATGCCAGGCTTCTGGGTACAGTGATAGTCTTCCCCCGACTGCCTCCGAAGGTGGACAGTCAGGCAGCTCCTCAGGGGTGCTGGAAGGGTTTGTCAGAGAAAGATTCTCTGCTACCCTGATTCTGCGGACCCCCCCTGCCCCTCGGGCGGTGTCTATTATTGTTCCCTCCTCTGCCTCTGGAGGGAAGCTCACCACATGTGTCAGGCAGTACTCCCTGAGGTTTGCGGAACCACATTTTCCCACCTTTCTGACCCTTAGAGTATGGTCTAGAAGGGGTAGAAAAATGGACTCCTACAGCGGAGAGAGTCTTACCTTCCTGCTCGCACCTGGTCAATGTATCCTTCACTTGAGGTCCAAACAAGGCAGAACCATCAAAGGGGGTGTTAATGAAGGACGCCTTAAAGGGGTCGGCAAAGTTGCAAAGCCACATCCAGGCGTGTCTCCTTAGAGCAATGCCCGTGCCTTCAGCCCTACTCACTCCATTGGTGGCATAGGAAATGAGCCGCATGGAGGAGTTTACAATAGAGTTCAGGGTCCCTAGCTGGGAGTTGATCTTTTCCTGAGACCCCGCAGCTGATGGGTCCTGTAAGGTATCATCTAGTTCTTTGAGAAGGTCTCTCTGAAGATGGGTGAAATGGCACAAATATTTCAGCGAACGCATGGCAAAGGTCGCTGAAGAAAACATCCGCTTGCCGTACCTATCCATAGTCCTAGATTCCTTATTAGGAGGATGGACAGGAACTGAAGGGTCAGCCAACTCCTTCTTAGTGGCCGCTGCCACCACCATGGCATCAACAGGGACGTCAACAAACCAAGTAACACTCGTGGAGGAAATAAGGCTATAAAAAACTTTTTCACCAACGTTTAATCCACAAAGTCCTTGAAACACAGCAACACCCGGAACAAACCACAGAAGACTGAATAGAGTCAAGGTATTCACCTTTAAATACACTTACTAATGACCATAATTGATTAATTAATTAAGAAATCTTTTCACAATTAATTAATTGTGTACACTCCATAGGGAACCATACTGTAGCCTAAGTCAGTTCATAACACACAATATCTACAATAAAAAATGTTAAAAACATGTATTACATTACACATTGCTTCTAATAAATATTTATAAATAATTCTTCTAAAAAACTTTATATTTTAATAACATGGTTAATTCATTAATCAAATATAAAACACGTCTATATCCAATATATGTGTATTACTTAAACAAAAAGCGCCATCTACTGATAAAAAAGGAGAATATTTCCTCATACTCTCCCATACACTCTTACTCTACTATATATAACGGAGCTGAGATTTGACATTTCCTATAAGGACTACATTTTATATTACTAAAATGCTGAATAGTAATAATTAATAGTCAAATTTTAATGTCATTAATGCTAAAACATAATTAAATATTCCTCATAGCTTAGCCACTCTCATTTTAATACAGGGGCGATGGACATAGTATCATTCAACCCTGGTGGTTTATTGGCCTCTAAATATAAATGCCATAAAAGTTCCTTATACTCGATAGAGGTTTCCCATGGTCCGCCTTTTATATCTCTATTCACTACTTCTAGCACAAAAAAAGTCCTTAGTGAGAAACTGCTTGTCCGAAGGGGCTGTAATAAATTTTGTGGGCCTCCGGGGAGTTGGTTCCATAGTATCTGGAGCCATCCATGCCTTCCGTGCCACCACCTCCATGAGTGGGTCGAAAGGCGGGGACACCCAGGAGGTGGAAGGGCGAGAACCAAACGCGTCCAGGTACACCAACTTTTCTTCGGAAGGGTTGAGGGCAGACCAGTTCCCCCTCTGTTTAAGGATCTCTAGGATGTCAGAAAAAGAGACATCCTCAGAGGGGGACCTTGGCGAACCTTCCAAATCATCCAGGTCAGTGTCAGATGTCACTGACTCCGGGAAGTCCACATGCTTCCTCTTGCATATCCTCTTCTAAGGGGGCTCCCCCGCAAGATCAGGGGAAGCCTCAGAAGAGGAGGATACGTCCAATGGGCCGACCTGGAGCGTTGGTTCTCCATGCTTGGGTTCAGGAGGGTAGGCAGAGGCCAAAGCAGGCACCATGAAAGGAGGGGCCGATGGGGCTGACTGTGGTGCCGGTATAGGAGCCAGCATGCTCCTCATGACCTCAAAGGCGCCCCAATCAGGCAGAGAGGAGGGACCCAGCTCTGAAGAGATGAGAGCTCCTCCCGGCACCGAGAGGGATGGCTGCGAGGCTGATGTCGGGGCCAAACTCACCTGCGCCGATGCTGCAAGAGGGAGAACAGGGTCGGACAAGGGTCCGATGCCACTCGCCCCGTCGGAACTGACAAGGGAGTCCCGGTACCCGAATCCCTCCAAGGACGGAGCCAATGAAGGGATCGGAGCC
>NC_056733.1:589631303-589836303 GCF_019279795.1 Protopterus annectens | reverse complement strand
AGTGAACAACTTGAAAAGGCTGACCAAGTGGGCAGAAAGATTGCATTTAAGGTTTAGTGTTGGCAAATGCAAAATAAAACACTTGGGTCACTGTAACCCTGGAGTGAGTTTTCAGTTGGGAACTGGGTAAACAAAAGCAAAAGACAAGGAAAGTAAGGATTTGGGGGTGTTCAACACACCTGGATTGGACCACAAGGAGCAAGGTAGATGGGGTTGGCAGCGGTGAACAGAATTCTGAGGTAACACCTCAGGACATACCCCAGATGCAAAGAATTAAAGAAGTAATGCTTCTGTTGGGTCCTGGTCAGACCATATCTGAGAACTGTGTACAGTTCTGGATGCCACAGAGAGAGAAAGAGAGAGAGAGAGAGAGAGAGAGAGAGAGACAGGGAAATCAGACTACTGGACATGATCTAGAAGGAAAATCACCAGAAGGGAATGTGTGATGGAAGGGGAAGTGTATGACCAGGAAACAAACCAGCTTGAGCTTTCTTCATGAAAAGTAGAAGAGACTGGAAACATGAGGTCATGTCAAGGAGATATGAAAGATGTGAAGAGGTCACCTTAAGCAGGAAAACTTGGGGGAGGGGTTTGGTGTGGAGGAAGCATAGCCAATAATTTCTGAGTACCGTGTAATCCCTGGGAAATGTGCTTCTTCATTAAGAGAGTTGTGAATTAAAAGAACAGACTACATAATGTGTGGCAGAGAAGGAATCCACAGAGGCATTCAAGAGGACATGGAACACTTGGAAAAAGCGTGCAGCAAAATGGAGGGCTAGAGAGAGAGTATGTGCCAAATGTACTTAAAGAGGCCGACTATATAAGCTAATTGTCTTCTTCTGTCATCAAGCAAATGTAGAGTAATAAATAATGGACTTGCTGCTTGGTAGTAGCCTGATTAAATTGTAACTGTTATTCTAAGTCTTTTGGTTTAAGCACTTGAGCTTCATACCGGTTGTTTTACATTAAGAAGGTTTGTGGTCTGCACTGTTGTGGCAGGACAGGTAGCTTACATCCTTCTAAGATGGGAATTGCTGATTGAAAGGTCAATGTCTGCTATTCTAAAAGTGTATTAGTTCTGGTTTAAGCACTTGGGCTTGAGGTCAGTTATTCTACATTAAGAAGGTTTGGGTCTGCACTCTTGTGGGAGGAGAAGCTGGGAATTTCTGGTCACAGGCTTATTGCGCCTGCTTATTCGAACTGTTTCTTTCTGAAATTGGTGCACCTTGTTGCTGTAGCATAGGACCAGATTCAGGCCTGCTGAATCTAGCTTTGTTTGTATAACTTGAGCACTGATCCAGGCCAACTTTTTTGGAGAAGGTTCCTCTGCACCCTAGTAGCGGGAGTGTGCAGTTAGAACTTGTCTGATTGAAGACTGCTGGAACAGGGCTCAGTTTTGAGTTTTTTTCTAGTTAATTGGGTAACTTGTTTAAATCAGATTGTTCGTTTCTATTGTTTTATATATATATATATATATATATATATATATATATATATATATATATATATATAAAATTGCACTTTATTCATCTGCTTTTACTGTATTTGTGTTTCTTCCTACTTTATTACTAGGGACATTGACTATAACTCTGAACTATATATAACAATAAGCATCTTTGTATGTGCATTTAAAGTGTTTCTTTGATTGTATCTGCATTATTTTCTGAAAAATATATATATATACTTGTTTTCCGCCTTTCTAAGCTAGTATAGTCCAGTTTTCAGGTTAGTGCTGAATTCAGGGCTGTGTTACAAATCTTTGTGTTTGCCCATACCTTACTTGGATAGAAGGAAGTTTCTCTGTTCACCTGTGAGAGAGGGGAGCTTTGAGCAGCCTATCTGTCCCTATAGGAGTGGTTTCAGCCCAGAAAGTAGTAGTTTATTGGCCATTTTGGGCTAATTTCTATCTCTTTCATTTCCCTGCTATAAAAACCGCATTTGCCCAGTTTTGCGTCCTCAGCAGCGCCGCTTAGCTAGGGTATAAGTATTCCCGGCTCCACAAAGTCTCCTCTTCAATTTTTCCCTTGGAACTAGACAAACTTTCAACTTAAGCATTCAAGCTATTCATTTCTCAGCCTGGCACTTGCTCAAAACTCATAGCAAGCACTTATAAACCCTAGCACTACAGAAGGACAAGGCTCTCTATACGACCTTACCAGCCATTCAGTAAAACAGTTTACTGTACCTATCCAAGCATATCCAAAGGGCAGTTTCAGGTGTAATCTCCAGTCCAACTGGTGAATCTGGGTATTTTGAGGCAATAAGCAAAATCTTTTATTCCACAAAAAAGACAAAATGAATCACAAGCCACAAGGCTTGTGATTCATTTTGTCTTTTTTGTGGAATAAAAGATTTTGCTTCATACTTGAACCATTTCGTTGGACGTTTATTTTCAAACGAAGAGTTATATTTGTGGTTCACAATTACCAAAAAGTTCGCTGGTCTTGGACTTGTTAGGTTTTCGTTTTGCTTTTTTCCTGGTTGGTTGCAGTCGTTTTCTATTTTGAGGCAATGTTACAACTGCCTCATGTACACAGACAACCCTCTCTTCCTACCACCAAACACTAATACATGCGAGAGATGCAATTATACAACCAAACTGGAGGCTAAGCTCTCTCAACCCAAGACTGGATCAGACAGTCAAGAGGAAAAGGGAAATACTGGCATCGCACCACCAGTCTCAAATAGACCCATTAAACCAGCACCGGCAAAAAAAACACGTAAATACACAAAAACATACTCAGAGGCTCTAAATAAAAATCTGCAAAAGCAACAGAACCCTCCAAAGTAGGCATCCAAACAACCTCCACCCCCCAACACAAACCAGTGTGCCACGCAATCACAGCCCTCAAGGCAAAATAACATACCCAACATACTAGTAATAGGTGACTCTATAGTCAGGCACACTGACGTCCCACTCACTTGGCTGAATATGGAGAAGGTTATTGTTAGCTGCCTGTCAGGTGCCAGGATCCTCCACATTACACAAGCACTCAGGTCACTCCAGAACAAGTACAAATACGACTCTGTCATTGTCCATGTTGGTGTGAATGACCTGAGCCGTACCTCCCTGGACTACATGAAAAGAGACATGGAAGAGCTCTCTGATCATGTAGACCAGGCCGGTATGACCCTGAGTAGCATCCTACCCTCACCAAGAATGATACCACGGTATAAAGAAAAAATTATCAATTTCAACAATTGGCTAAGTTTCTGGTGTCATTCAAAGGGGATTCAGTGACTGTCTGCCTGGGATGACATGCTCGTCAAGCCATGCTGCTTCACTACAGATGGCTTGCACCTGTCACCTTTATGCTTCCGAATACTGGCCAAGGCTCTTGCCACCCCCATAGTGCCTTTTTTAGGCAAGGCTCA
Source organism: Protopterus annectens (assembly GCF_019279795.1). Taxonomy (NCBI): domain Eukaryota; kingdom Metazoa; phylum Chordata; order Ceratodontiformes; family Protopteridae; genus Protopterus; species Protopterus annectens. The sequence continues at coordinate 589,832,928 of NC_056733.1, read as the reverse complement.
AAAGACAAACCCACCGCTGTAAATAGCACAAGTAAAAATCTGAGGGTAATACTACTCAATGCCAGAAGTCTAAACCTCAAAATGCATGCACTCGAGGCACTCCTCGGTATGGAGAAAATTTATATATATGCAGTAACAGAAATCTGGTTTAAGGCTCCAGAGAGCACTCCAGCACTACCAGGCTACAACTCATACCATACATTTCGGCCACAGAACCCGGACCGAAATGCAAAAGGTGGGGGAGTATCCATATTCATCAAGGATACCCACACCTCCAGGTTAGTGGCATAGCACGATGCTTCAGAGATTATCCACGTGCAACTAACAACGGGCAAAACTGCAATTCAAATTGTAGCTTGCTACAGATCACCCACCATGTCCCAGGACCCCCATTCCACATTTCTGGAAACACTGGGTAACATTAAGGTCCTACCAAACACCCTAATATTGGGTGATTTCATCTACCCAAACATCAGCTGGGAGAACTACTCAAGTCCTAACTCCCTTGCCCAACATTTCCTAGAATTTATAAACTCAAATGCCCTGGAACAACTGGACAACACTCCTACCAGAGGTGACAACATATTGGACCTGGTCATCACCAACATGGGCGACCGGTGTTCCACACCAGAGGTCAACCCCTTGCTGGTTAGATCTGACCATAAACAAATCACTTTGGATATCCACATTCTGCCACCACCCCCAGACAAGGAAACCACCATGAAAAACTTTTCAAAAGCAAACTTCACGTTACTTAAGATGGAGGTGGAAAGTTTCAAAGCCCCCATGCTAAAGGATAACTCTGTCCAAGCTGCAAAATCCTTTACTAATGCATTCTACGGGCACCTACAAGAATGCATGGATCGTGCTATCCCAAGCAAAACCAAGACTCACTCCTCTAAGAAAAGGAAGCCAGTCTGGTGGACCCCTGCCATAAACAAGCTATACAACAGAAGGAGGAAACTAGTACAGAAAAGAGTAAAATACCAAGAAGGGAAGACATCCCTGATCAGTATCAGCAAGAAACTATGATCCCTCATAAAATTGTCCAAGGCGAGCTTTGAAAGAAAACTTGCCAAGGACTCCAAAGATAACCACAAGGCATTCTTTAGCTATGTCAAGAATCTAAGTGGCAATGCTCAGATCTGCTCAGAGTTAGTGCAAAATGGCACAAAATACACTGAACTAACTGATATTGCCAACATCCTGGCAGACAGATTCAGTGCAAACTTCACCCACCTCTCACCCCCAAAAGGGCCCATAACCATACCAGAAGAATGTAGAGCCCCTGAAATCACAGACACTCAGGTTAAAATAGCCCTCTCCAAATCCAAAAACACAGCACCAATGGGACCGGACGGTGTCCCAGGCTGCGTCCTACATGAGCTCAAAGACGAACTAACCCCTCACCTAAACACACTGTTCAAACTCAGCCTCTCCACAGGCTACGTGCCCATAGAATGGTGCACAGCAATGGTTATTCCGCTCCACAAAGGTGGAGCCACAACAGACCCTGTGAACTATCACCCTATAAGCCTGACTAGCTTGATCTTCAAGGCTATGGAGCGCATCATCATGGAACTCATTAACAGAGACATTGGGAATCTCCAAACACTGGACCCTGCCCAGTTCGGCTTTGTTAAGGGCAGATCATGCCTCCTAAACCTGGTGGACATCTTTGAGACAGTTACCAAGGCTATAGACGAGGGAAAGGTGGTACACACAGCCTACCTAGACCTTGCAAAGGCCTTTGACACCATTCCCCATTCTGGTATTATAGACAAGCTCACCAACCTGAACATAAACCCCTATGTCACAAGATGGGTTGCCAATTGACTCACGGACAGAACCCACATGGTGAGAGTTGCGGGAGCTAGGTCTGACTCTAAAACGGTTACAAGTGACGTTCCCCAGGGTTCAGTCCTAGGACCCCTCCTGTTCAGCATATACTTCTCAGAGGTACAGAGAAGCACAGGAGGACTATGGCTGACCAAGTTCGCAGACGACTGCAAACTAGGGGCTATAATTGACTCACCGGCTGACAAAGACATCTTCCAAAAGGGTCTCACTGAGACAGATACCTGGTGTCAAAATCATGGCCTCAAGCTAAATGCAAAAAGTGCATTGTTATTCCCTTTGGAAATAACAAAGTAACCACAAATTAACACATAGGTGGTAGTCCCCTAAATATGGAAAATGTAATAAGGGATCTGGGGGCCCAAATAGGTAGTAATCACTCCTTTGATAATCACATTGCCAAAGTGGTTAGAAAATCCTTCTATGTGGCCCATCTAATCACAAAGGATTTGCATCCAGATCAAAAGAGGTCATTGTGCCCCTCTACTCATCACTCATCAGACCCATCATAGAGTACAATGCCCCATTTGGGATGTACCTTACAAGACACCTGCAACAGCTGGAAAGTCCACAGTACCTCACCAAGAGGATCACTGGCCTCAAACAGATGTCCTATGCAGCTCGACTGAAGAAACTCCAGCTGTACTCGGTTGCATACCACCCACTCAGAGGTGATCTCTGCCTGACATACAAGGCCATGTCAAACCCAGAATTGATGGACATGCTCCACCTAAAGAAAACCTTATCTCCTCGAGCCCCACACTCTAGGGATCTAAACCTCAAAACAACAATAAATAGGACATGCTGGAGGGATAGATTCCTGTCCCAGAGACTTCCCATGCTTTGGAACAAGATTCCAATTTACATTAGGCAGAGCTCCTCGCTAGCACTCTTCAAGAGAAACCTTGACGAGTGGATGGGAAAGAGAAAGTTTACCCTGGGGATCACTTCAGTGGCTGTGCTGGACAGAGGCACAGGGAACTAATCTAAGGGGGCGGCAAAAGGGGCTGTACTCCTGAATGTTTCGTACTTCAGATGAGACATTAAACCAAGGCTCCATCTGCTTGAGTTGATCATAGCTAGATCCTATTGCACTTATTAAAGAGCAGGGGTCCCTTGTATACATATATACATTTTATGTATTTAATATTTATATTTTTCACATACTAAATACTTTCTTTTTTCTTAAGCAGAAGCAATGCATATGCATTCTTCCTTATCCATTTCTCTCATCTCCATTCTTTTTGCCACAACCATATCTTTACCTTTCTTAAAATTTCACCTTCATTCCATGCTGTGTTATAAAATATTTTTTTCATTCTAGCATCCCAAATATTCAAAGTAATTATCATGCAAACTTTAACTAATTTACCAGCTAGTTCTTTTGTACAGTCTAGACAAAATCCATAAGCAATATATTCATATTCGTGACCCTAAAACTTTCTTTTATAATACTTTCTTTTGTCTAAATTTTTTCAACAATTTGCTAACTCTTGGACATTTCAGGAAAACACGTTCCATCATTTCTTCTACCTTACATTTAATAAACAACACTTCACTAATTGACTTATATAGCACATTTTCTTTCACATGCAATTTATTTAAATTTAACTTCCATATAAAATCTTGTTCATAAGGCTCATAGGATCTATGTAAGTACTAGGCTAGCTGCCCTTGCAGGCCATTTTAAGCTTAGCTAGTTTTCCCTTTTTTTGCTCAAATGAACCTATTCAGTTTGATTAAAGATTGACCTTACCCATTCCATGGTTGATAGTTATATATTACCATTAATAAGAATAATTGGGATCATACTATACATAATTTAAGGGGATCCATACATACAACTTGCACTGAAATATGGAGACAGAGAGATGAACTTTGTTTTATTGGATGGGGAGTTATTCTAGAGCAGCAGTATGCTTTGTGAGATATATCTGTCCTTCCCAACTGTTCTGTTGATTTTGCAGAAGAGGTTTAGATCCACTGGTTGAGTTTTTCTGATGCCATTTGACTTGCTGGTGTGCAGTAAATCCATCAGTAATGGATCAGAGGATAACTTGTATGCCAGACACAGGTCACCTCTTAACAGCTTGTAGGATACTGAGTATAGTGACAGGGCTTTGAGTCAGTTCATGTAGGACATGTTGCTTAAGCCTTGTATCCCTTTAGTAAGACATCTCTGTGGGTGTTCCAGTTGTTGCATGTGTCTGGATGTATACATGCCAAAGGGAGCATTATATTAATCAATTATTGGCTTAGCAAGGGCTGAGTAAAGGGGAGTGATGGCATCCTTAGATCTAAACACAATCACTTTGTTTATAAGCTGTGCAATGTAGAAGGACTTTCTTACAATGGTCACGTGTTGGTCAAAATTTAGGTCACTCTCCACATAAGTTCCCAAATCCCAAACAACTGGATCAACTCTTTGGTGCATATTGTCAATGTGATAGTTCCCTGGGATAGATGATGTCGCAAAGGATACAATAATGCATTTTTTGGCATTTAGTTTCAGTCCATGATTTTGGCACCAGTTATTTATTTGGGACAAACCTTCCTGCAGGATGGCTATGTCATTTGGGGAGACAATGACTGTGCCTAGTTTTCAGTTATCTACAAACTTAGTCAGCCAGAAACTTTTGGCATTGGCTTTTACTTCAGAAAAGTAGATGCCAACCAGGAGAAGTCCCAGCACAGATCCCTGGTGGACTCCACTGGTGACTGGTCTCTTTGTGGAGGTAACTTTCCCTATTTTGATTTCCTTCATCCTATCTGTGAGCCAGTCTGCAATCCAGCTGGTGACCTAGGGGTTTATTCACACTTTGTTTAGCTTTTCTACTATGCCTGAGTGGGGAATTGTGTCAAAAGATTTGATCAGTTTGAGGTATGCAGTATGTACCATTTTGCATTCATACATTGCTTTTGTGACCTTCTCAAAAAATACACTTGGTTGAATAAACATGACCTGCCCTTGATGAATCCAGACTGAGATGAATTCAGTGTTTGGAGTTTCCCTATATCCTGTTTGCTTAGTTCCATGATAAGTCTTTTCAAGGCTACAAAAGTTGAACATTGTTTCATTCTCAGTTTGTCATCTAACTTCTTTTCTTCTTTTAAATCAGCCTAAGGATTTATACAATACCATCATTGTATAATGTTTTCATAAACGTTTTCCTCTTAATTTCTAATATATCAAATTTTATCTTCCACACATATATGTTTTTATGTATTCTCCTGATTCTCATGCCTCTTGCCCCTACTTACTTTCCCTAACTGTACCAAAGACCAAACCTTCTCATATCTATAATTTAAAAATTCAAACAACATAATGTTACTTCCACGCTTAACTAAATGCATAACCCAAAATACGTGTAAAGATGTTAAGTGAAGAACAGGGTACAATAAATACAATCTTACCATCTCTCACTCTCTCTTATTGTATACTATTTCCCTTCTAATAGGATTTTATTTGAAACTTCAAATAATCTTAAAAAATTATCTGCAATTCTTCTTTCTCCATCTGAGCAGGAAACATAATCAAATTTCCCTAAATACCTTAGGCTCCCTATTGAAATGTTGTCATTCGAAACGCTAAGTGCCAACATGCTAAAAAGATGGAAAATCCAGGAGAAGTAAATTTCGAACATTGATCTTCTCCTTTAAACTTATTTTTTTTGCCGGGGGGCAAGCTCCCTGTACCCCAAACTTATATGTACCAACTCCAAGATCACATACCCCTGAGAAAAGAGAATATTTCATGTTTCGGCTCAGTAGATGTAAGTTTGCTGTTTTGGCCATTCAGTCTCTTTGTTTCAGGATTTACTCTAGAGGGCCTCACATTTCAAATGGTTACCAATAAACTTAATTTCCCTATGACAGTAGAATTTATCAGATATATTTTTCAATCTCAAACTTAACAAATATCACAATCTGGCCATATTTTGTATTTCTGTTAAAAAATCCTCCCACTGCTTTTTATCACTTCTTGTCTCCCAAAAATAGCTCCTAAAATCTTGATCTCAAATCTTTGTAAAATCTCAAAAACTTTGTTTTATTTCTAGTCCTATATAACCTAAATATTTTTCTACTTCTACTTTCAGTTCTATAAACCATGTGTTGATCCTAGCTATAAGAACAATATCATCTGCATATACCATAATCAGTGGAATTTCTACTTTATTATTATGTAAAATTGACTTTCCTTAAACTTGATACACACTTGTTCCTCTACCACATTCATTATTAATGCATACAAGATGCTGCTCATCAGGCATCCTTGTCAAACTCTTCTTTTATTATTTTATTTATTTATTTGCAGTTTGTTTTCCAGGATAGTCCATTGGGCTACAAGGAGCCCATTTTCAATGGAGTCCTGGGGAGAAAAGCTCCGGAGAAATACAAAAACATAGTACAGAAAAAGCACAAATCCATAATATACATTTCAATTAAATGTTACATATTTAGGATAGTATAAATCCATATCACACAACTCAAATAAATGTTACATAATACAGAAATATAAAAAAAGAGATTTTCATTAGCAAAATTACATCAGGTTAATTCAATAAGTAGTTTTTTTTTTTAAGGCAATTACAATGAGGTAATTTTTTTAGTTGTTGGTTGAATACATCCCAAGGGATGTAGAACTTTAGGAGGTAGTGACAGGCAACAAATAAGTTTGGAAAGTTAGGAAGAAAGCGTTGTTAGAATTAGGTTGGATGAGAGCAAAAGCATTTCCATTGCGAAGCAAGGTGTGAGTGCAGTGAGGTTTTAAACAAGGAGAGACTGCTGGTGGTGCAGATGGGAGAAGGGAGAGAGTTCCAGAGGTGTGCAAGAGAGAAGGACATCAAGTGATTCCCAGCAGGACGTGTTTGTTTATGCAATTTAATTAGGTTTTGGGAATTGGATCTTAGGAGTCTATCTGGCTTATGCATTTCAAAGGTATTTGCTAGGGAGGGGCAGAGAGATGGGTTATGAATGAGTTTGTGTGCTTGGATGAGCTGGGTATATGTGAGGAAGTTTAGTAATTCTAGCCAACTTAGTTGGTGAAGGGAATTACAGTGGTGGGAAGGGGCTCTACGACCTGCTGCAAATTTGGATATTTTGTTATAACAAGATGAGACTTTTGTTTTGAGGGAAGACTGTAGGCTAGCTAGGATAGACGCACCATATAAAAGGGATAGGATGAGGTATGCATTAGCTAATGTAATCCTGGTGGTGGGAGAGATAAAGCAACTGTGGCGGTAAAGCATACCTAATTTTTTATGGTTTTTTTTTTTATATTTGCTTTGTAGGTGCTTGTCAAATTTTAGGATGCCCGATGAGCAGCATCTTGTATGCATTAATAATGAATGTGGTAGAGGAACAAGTGTGTATCAAGTTTAAGGAAAGTTAGTTTTACATCATAATAAAGTAGAGATTCCACTTTTTATACTAATAATTTTATTTTCCCAACTATTTACCATAATTTTAACCATATTTTTATCATAGGCACTTTTCAAGAAAAGTATAATTTCATTATGGATTGTATATTCTTCCAAAAGTTTCCACATTCCATTATGTGTTACATTATCATATGCTTTAGTTGCAATATGACTTAGTAACCTCACATCTTGTTCTTCATATAGAATGCTACTTACCACTTCTTTAACTATAGCCATCATCTCTTTTGTTTATTTTGCAAAACAAACATTCCCTTATTCCATATTTTTCGAACAATTGTCTCAAATCTGATTTGCAAAATTTTCATCATGATTTTATAATCCATATTATTAATTAACTCATTACAACCAAGTGTGCCTCTAGGTGTCAAATATTGCTTGTTCATATTTGCATTAATAATCCCAAAACCATGCTACATACACGGTATCAGAATAGTTTATCTTGAAGCATACATGATGACAAACATAATTATATTGATATTTGACCTTTGTCAATGAGTATTTTTAAAACTGTAAGGTGATAACTTCATTTTTAACGGTTCAAACCATACCCACCAGGAGTTAAAGGTACATACTCAAAAGAGCTGTACTGGAGGGTATGAGTTAACTATAATTAGCCTCCAGTTATTTAAATCTAATCAATCCTTTTTTCCCATATTAACTTAGTACACTCCACATAATTCTTTATGCATCAAAACTTTATTCTTCCTTTCATTTACTACCTTGAAGAACATCATTGTTTAATTTAGCATATTCATACAAAAATCATAATTTATCTCATCCACTCCCAACACATCCTTCTTTCATTCCTGATTATCTTCTTCATTTATTCTTTTAACATGCCCCACAATATCTTTATTTGCTTTATTTTTTTGCATAACTTAACTACGAAATCTTCCACTATCATCATTATATCATCCCACATTTTTGAAAATGTTTACCCTCTCATCCTTAATAGTATATGTACCTATCTCCTGCATATTAACTTTTTCTAAACAAAAAAAAAAAAGGATAAACTTCCTTCTTTTTCCCCTTGTACTATATACTTTATGAATAATACATTTACTTTTTTTCATAAATTTCTCTTGCCTGTATTAAATATAAGCCATCATTTTACTAATACCATATCTATTTCCTTTATTAGATTTTATAATTTTCTTTCTTCATTTTCTAAAAGAAGATACAAACTCTTATACCTCTTCTTAAAAAACAAACCAATTAAATTTTTGTTTTATAAAAGGTACCATGGTTATATGGTCCTCCCATAATCTGTCTACCTCTTCCCTAAACATATTACATCTATATTTTTATCATTTAATCTTTAAGGTCCTTTCTTATCTTTATATAATCAAAAGTATTATCAATATTGGCCCATATAGCATTATGCCTATGTTTCAACTGTCCCTGATTTTCAGGAACTTTCCTGATCTTGACTCAAATATTAGCAACGTTTCTCTTAAGCCTTCTAAAACTGGTGACTTTTGGAGAAAAGGTGGTGACTTACCCTTAATAAATAATGACAATAATAAGAGTTATAGACTTATTTTACTTTAGAAAATGTATATTAATATAAATCCTCTTTTCTGTCAATGTCTCAGTTTAATAGTAATAATATTTTAAAAGTGCCCATTATTGTCCCTGATTACTTCTGGATTTGTCCCTGATTCTGTTAAGATTTGTCCCTAATTAGTTGAGAGCTATGACCTTATGATATGAGGCATTAGCAAGTATAATACCACATTGAACCTATTTTAATGAACTTGAATATAAAATATAACTATTTCTATTATCATGCCAGATCTGCTCTAAGTAAGGTTGGATTTCTACCTATATTTAACACTCCCAGTTCTAAAATTTCCCTAATTTTACTAAAATTATTAGTAGTCTTCTTTTACTTAGCCCTGATGTCATAGTTTAACTCTCCTACTAAAATTACATCCATGTTAACAATAACATATGGATTTATTTGTTCAAAAAGTTACTCTTAACATCTGAATATGTGTAAACAATAATTATCCCCATAGGAATATTTTTATTTCTTATATCTAAAACGAAAACTATACACTGCAGTGGTGGTGCTGCGGTAGCGTTGTTGCCTCACAGTAAGACATGGTCCTGTTCGATTCTCAGCTAAAGCGTCTTCTGTGTGGAGACATGCATGAATGGGCGTACCTTCGTTGAAGGTTGTGCATCAGAGCTGGCAACTCGGCATGTAAAAATCTACTGCCAATCATTAGCGGACCGGAGTTCCGCTGTGGTGGCCCCTAACCAGCAAAAGCCAAAAGACACAACATATCTAAAACACAAACTATCCCTGTCTTTACAACATTATGATCTAGAACTACTGCATTTTGCGATTTAAATAAGATTGCTCCTAAATTCCATATATCCAGTACACCATTAAAGTGCCCAGATGCTGAATAGGCCCCTTTCCCTCTACATATCCCTTGCAACTACTTGCAATTCAGAGACAAGTTAACCGCAATGAGGTAAGACATCATTACTGGCTAATTTGCATGTATCTGAATCACATTTGCTGCCACACTATGCAAATTATTGTTCATATGCATGCCATGGTAGTAAATAGCTACTCATGTTGGCAGTGTCTTTCTACCTAATTACTCTCCCGCACACATATGCGCACATGGATGCACATGCACACTCAGACACACACACACACACACACACACACACACACACACACACACACACACACACACACACACACACACACACACACACACACACACACACACCTGTTTCTAACTTGTCTGCCCTCCTATTTCCCTCTGAACCATTTGGTATTTGAAATGCCATTAAAGCACATATCTATAATGCCCTGGTGGCTAGTGTATCCCCCACCCTGACCCACTTATACTGCTGTTGGTGCCATTATGAAGCTTGGTATTCTCTGTTTTTTAGTGTACCCACACCCCCAATCTGCACTGTGCTGTAAGTGTTATTGCAGCACTTTGAAGAGTATTCCCTGGTATCTTGTGCATCCTCCATCCCAATCCCCATTGTGATGGTGGTGCAGTTATGGCACTTTAAGAGTCTTCCCCAATGTCTAGTGCTTTATCCATTATGCTCATGGCAAGTGGTTGTACACAGCATTTTTGGAAGGGCTGTACTGATCTACATGGCTGAGTGATTTCTTGAATAGCCCAGCCTTGTAGATGCCTTGCTGGAGGTGGTTCTGGAGAAAGAGCACATGGGTAATTAGCATATGCCTTTCTCTCCAGAATACCTCATTAGCATTCAGTATGGCTACAGGACCAGCCCTTCACACTGCTGTTCATCTTCATGTCAGAGGGCCATGCAGCAGTGTGTAAGGGCAGCTACTGAATCGAGAAAAGGTACTGCAAGGTGTACATCCTGTGATGTGTACACAGAGGTGTACATGTAGCTGTACCTTCATGAACCTCCCCCTTAATATTACTTCCCCACAATGATAATGTTGCTCCCTTTTATGCTGTGGTAAAAAAATTATGTCTAATAAACAAATAACATCTGTTCTTATCAGACTGTTGCAATATGTGTAATCTCCAGGCATCATTTAGAATGTTGTTGACATTTACTGAGACAATGTGCAAATTTTCCTTTTACTTTTTTCCTTATCTTTTGCATTTAAAGTTTTTATCCTTCTCTTCATATCTCTAGCCCTTTTCCCTACTGTGTTTTTTTCCTCTAACTGCATGCAGATTTTCAAATTCTGCTTCTTCATTTTCCTCAGTTTACAAAACAGCCTCTTGAACTCTCTCAACATTCTTATCAACTTTGTGTACATCATTTTTGCCTTTGGTCTGCTATTTCTTGTTCTTCTGTAACCCCCCTTTAACTGAAATACATTCTCCATATTCCATTTGTTCAAGATCTGTTACATTTTCATCATTATTGCCTCTGTCTTCACTGACAATGTTTTTCTCCTCAAAATCCACTCAAATGTGCCCATTTTTTATCATATTTATGATATTCATCTAAACAATATTTAATAGACTGCCTCTTCTCCCCCCCTCACAAGGAGTTTTGCTCTGAACTACAAAAAAAACATATTTTGGGTTGCTCCTGATAATGTACACTTCCTTTTTTACCATTTACATTTATAACATAAGAAATATGCATCACTTTTTCATTTTCAACTTTAAAAGTTATAACACATTCGTCCTCCGCTGTCCATATCTCTCTGTTGCCCTTTATTTTGTTAATCGCTGTTACCATTTGACAGACAGTTTGTAAATAACTCAATAAATTCTCATTTCCGGCATCTGTTCTGAACTGAACCACTGGGTGTTTCTTTAACTGGGAAGAATGCATGTGGAAAGGGCACTTGTTCCACAGATAAATGTTACCCCTTTCTTCAAATGCTTTTGTAAACTTTTCCAAAGCAGCTACAATCATAAAAATGAAGTCATAAAAGCTGTCTTTCACAAAAAAAAAAATAAAAGCCCTAACTTCATAAATCTTTATACCTAAAGGCAACACAATATTTTCCAAAATGTCATTATCTGTCTGATAACCTATCAGTTTTGGATTTTCTTCTTACCATTGGTCTGACTTGTTTTATAAAACCTGCTATCCACTCAATTTGTTTTCTCCATAAAAACATCTGCGTAACAGTTTTTACCAGTTCCTCAGGCTCCTTTATCTCCCTCATATTAGTCGCTGCATTAATATTCACATTCAGTAAAGTCTTTGTAGAAGCCAAAAACACATTATCTTCTTGAACCTCCTTGTTGCATGTTGTCCAACACATAACTCCAAGAAATCATAGAATCATCCATTGGTTTCTGCTCCTCAATCATCTGCTACAATTTCTCATCACGCAGACCTTCTGATTGCATGACAGTTATCACCACCTCAGAAGATCACATTTCTGCAGCAAAAACATTTTCTTCTCCATCTACTTCTCCCTGTTCACTTTTTTATCAGGACTATTAATACAAAGGACCTCTTACTACAGCATACCACTGCCTGCAACTTCTCCATACCTCCAGCACTACCCACATCAGAAACAGAAGTCTACAAAAAGAGAGTAGTGCAAGTCCTCCACTGACCTAGCTAAATCTCCCCTAGTCAGTGTAAATACCACTTGCCCTGAAAAGAGGTCATTGGCCTATTGAGACTAACCTGGTCAACAAAGTAGAAAGAAATAAAACACATTTTCATTAAGAATCATCCCAAGTCATTTTTGTTGTTTCAACGTCTGACTGTTTATTTTCCTATAGTTTTGCTCATACAGCCCTAAGTACAATACAACTTATTAATCTCCTTGCTTCCTGACTATTTTCAAGCCAGGAAAACACTTATTTTCTCCAAAATCCTCTATTGAAAACACAACTCTTGTGATTTGCAACATCTCATAAATGATACAAGTTACAAAAAAAATCTTTACTACGAAAGTATTTTCTTAGATAATGGGCTACACTTTAACATCAAAATTCTGTCTGGTGACACTGTTTTTGTGTTGCAAATGTATGAAAAAACTGTCATTTTAACTGCCCCCCTCCCAAAAAAAAACAATAGTATTATAGTCAAGCAAAGCTTTAGATCTCTGGAAGCATGGAAGAAAGACCCACTGTATCAGTAAAATAGCTTTGTTCAACTGTTTGAGAGCTTTCCAATGATGTGTGACAATGTTATTAAGTAGAGTATTGTTTTGTAATATTACCCAATACTCAAACTATGCATATAATATTTCACAAGATTTCAAAACAAGAGTATTAATCTACAAAATGGTGTATGTTAGATGGCAAGTGCCAGTAGAAAAGTTGTGTAGCTTAATGTTACATATAAGACTGAAACATTCCTTTGCCTATAAGTCACATATTTTTCTGTATTCATTCCAAATTGAAACTATTGCGAATATTCATATCTGCTTTTATGAACAGTTAATGTTTCTGCATGTCTTCCTGTTACCCATGAAGTTTTACAAACATTTGAACACCCTCCACTTGTATACCCTCAACACGGCAATTTCAGATTCCATTTTTACATTATTATAGTAAATATTGCACATTATCTTCTTGAACCTGTTTGTTGCATATTTTCCAACACATAACTCCAGGAAATCATAGAATCATCCACTGGTTTCTGCTCCTCAATCATCTGCTACAATTTCTCATCACGTAGACCTGATCGCATGACAGTTATCACCACCTCAGATTACATTTCTGCTGCAAAAACATTTTCTTCTCTATCTGCTTCACACTATTCACTTTTTATCAGGACTATTAATACAAAGGACCTCTTGCTACAGCATACCACTGCCTGCAACTTCTCCATACCTCCAGGACTACCCACATCAGAAACAGAAGTCTACAAAAAGAGAGTAGTGCAGGTTCTCAACTGACCTGGCTAAATCTCCCCTAGTCATTGTTAATACTGTCTGCACTGAAAAGAGGTCATTGGCCTATTGAGACTACCCTGGTCAACAAAGTAGAAAGAAATACAACACATTTTCATTAAAGATCATCCCAGATCATTTTTGTTTGTTTTGCCGTTTCATTGTTTATTTTCCTTTAGTTTCGCTCATACAGTCCATTTTGCTGTTTGATTGTTTATTTTCCTTTAGTTTCCCTCATACAGTCCTTAGTACAATAAGACTTATTAATTTCCTTGCTTACTGACTACTTTCAAGACAGGAAAACAGTTATTTTCTCCAAAATCCTCTATTGAAAACACAACTCTTGTGATTTGCAACATCTCAGAAATCATACAATTTACAAAAAAATCTTTACTATGAAAGTGTTTTGTTAGAAATGGGCTACACTTTAGCATCAAAAGTCTGTTTGGTAACACTGATTTTATGTTGCAAATTTATGAAAATAATGTAATTTTAACTGTCCCTTTCCCCCAAAAAAATAATAGTATTATGGTCAAGCAAAGTTTAAGATCTCTGGAAGCATGAAAGAAATACCCAATGTATCAGTAAGAGAGCTTTGTTCAAGTGTTTGAGAGCTTTCCAATGATATGTGACAAAGGTATTAAGCAAAGTATTGTTTTGTAATATTACACAAAATACTCAAATTATGCATATATTGTCACAAGATTTCAAAAACAAGAGTATTAATCTACAAAATGATGTATGTTAGATGACAAGTGCCAGTAGAAAGGTTGTGTGACTTAATGTTACATATAAGACTGAAGCATTTGTTTGCCTGTAGGTCACAATTTTTTCTGTAATCATTCCAAATTGAAATTATTGTGAATATTCATATCTGCTTTTATGAACAGTTAATGCTTCTGCATGTCTTCCTGTTACCCACAAAGTTCTACAAATTTTTGAACACCCTCCACTTGTATAACCCCAACATGGCAACATCAGAGTCCATTTTTACATTATTATAGTAAATATTGCACTATTTATTTATTTACTAAGTAGATGGTCCACTGTCCCTTTTCAAACACAGCCCAAGCTCAGTGAGCAATATTATGCAAATAACATAAAATATAGAACAACTGTAGAAAGAAATGCATAATTAGGGGAAAAAAGTAAGCCATAGCATGCAAAGTCTAAGTACTAGTGCAATGGCAATAAATGTTATCGAGAAGTACAAATACACTGGCAATAAAAATGAGTTTTAACCAATAGTTATATATAACAGACAGCCACAACAAATATTTAGAGCAACACATTAAGCCTTCAAGTACAAGACATTAATATGGCCTCATGGATGTACTTTGAAAACGAAGTACAAAACACTGACTACAAAAGCAATTATTCAAAAGGATAAAGGTACATAACACTGAAAAATAAAAAAAGAAACACAAAAATCATGTCTTCCAGCTGGTAAAGACCCCCTTCAGTCCCCCCACTAATTATATATACCAATTTCAAGATCAATTCCTAATCACCACTATTCATGATCTCACACAGACATAACACTGGTGGACATGATCAAATGAGTTTCAATCAATTTTGCTAGCGTAAACAATGTTCAGCATTATAAATGTTCAATTATATGAATGTTTTCTATCCTGACAACTTAGTATAACAGCAAAACACAGCACTGCAGGAACCAAAGACCCTTCTGTAGAAAATGTAAATAATATCCAAACAAACAGCAGCAGGGTCACCATGACAAAAAACATGAAATAATTGATATATACTACTTTTAAAATGTCATAAGTCAATCAGGTCTAAAAGTAGTATATATAGTTATATGTATGTCAGTTAATGGTAGGATCTGATGAAGGAAATTGTTTTCTGAAAGTGCTTATCCTGTTACTAATAAATTATTTTATGTTTTTTGTCATGGTGACCCTGCTGCTGTTTATTTGGACATGCTGACAATTTGAAATGTTAGCTGATACTAATCACTGTCATGGAAATATTACGTATTTTTCATAACTTTTCATTGTATATGCCAAATAAATTATGACAGACTGCAAATGCCACATTCTCCAAAAATCACTAGTGTTCAAACAAAATTAATTTCAATAGTAGAATATTATTAATATTAATAGATTGTAACTCAATAAACAGCTATATCAATAGCTGCATTGCTCTCACCTTAATATGCTTAATATTTTTTTTTGTAAAACTCAGTGTTTGGATAAGCCTCCCATACATGACAGTATCATACTTTATTTTTGCATTATTAACAGAATTATAGCTAATAGTTCTGATTGTTTTTGCAACTTGTCTAAATATTTTCCAGTAATTCAGTGTTTGTACATTGCAGGAAGATAGTTTAGGTGTGCATGTGTACCTAATCATGTTATCTTGACAAAGCCCAACTTGCTACCCAATGCATATCATTTTGTACTTCTGACATTAGCTTGAATAGTGGAATAATGCTAATATAAATAACTTACACCTCACATGAACCCTTATATCTGCAGATGTCTTTGACTTCCATGTACAAATGCACTCTATAAGCACTTACGCGAGTGCATGGATCGTGCTATCCCAAACAGAACCAAGACGCTATCCTCCAAAAAAGGAAGCCAATCTGGTGGTCCCCTGCCATAAACAAACTGTACAACAGAAGGAAGGAACTGTTGCAAAAGACAGTAAAATCCCATGAGTGGAGGAGCTCCCTGGTCAGCCTCAGTAAGAAGCTGAGATCCCTTATAAGATCCTCCAAAGCTAGCTACGAAAACAAAATTGCCACTAATTCTAAGAACAACCAGAAAACATTCTATAGTTATGTCAAGAATCTCGATGGCAACACCTAGATCTGCTCTGAGTTACAGCACAACGGCATGAAAATTACAGAACCAACTGAAATTGCCAACATCCTGGCAGATAGGTTCAGTGCTAACTTTACCCCCACCCCCTAAAGGGCCCATATCTATACAGAAAGAATGCAAAGTCCCTGTAATCACAACCACACAGGTAAAAGCTGCACTCTCTAAAGCCAAAAACACAGCATCCATGGGACCGGACAACATCCCAGGCTGTGTTTTACACGAACTTCAGAACGAACTGGCTCCCCACTTAAGCACCATGTTCAATAATAGCCTTGCATCAGGCTTTGTGCCCACTGAATGGTGCACAGCAACAGTTATCTCACTCCACAAAGGGGGAGCCACCACTGATCCCGGGAACTATCGACCTATTAGCCTGAAGAGCCTGTTCTGTAAGGCCATAGAACATATCATCATGGAACTCATAAACAAAGACATTGGTAACCTCCAAACTCTGGATCCCACCCAGTTCGGGTTTGTGAAAGGTAGATCATGCCTCCTGAACCTGATCGACTTCTTTGAGGCAGTCACCAAAGCCGTAGATGAGGGTAAGGTGGTTCACACAGCCTATCTTGACCTCGCCAAGGCTTTCGACACCATCCCCCATTCTGGAATTATAGCTAAACTCACTAAACTAGGTATAAATCCCTACGTTACAAGATGGGTTGCCAACTGGCTCACTGACAGAACCCACACTGTAAAAGTTGCAGACTCCAAATCTGACCTCAAAGCAGTGACAAGTGGAGTACCACAGGGTTCCGTCCTGGGACCTCTCCTGTTTGCTATCTACTTCTCTGAAGTACAGGCTAACACAGAAGGCCTCTGGCTAATGAAGTTTGCAGATGACTGCAAACTAGGAGCCATAGTCAAGTCCCCAAATGATGTGGACATCCTACAGAAGGGCCTCGCTGAGACAGATGCCTGGTGTCAGAGCCATGACCTCAAGGTCAATGCCAAAAAGTGCAGTGTCATCCCCTTTGGTAAAAACTCTGTACCCATGAACTACCACATAGGCAGCAATCTACTTAACACTGAATGTGTGATAAGAGACCTTGGGACCCAGGTGGACAGTAGTCTCTCCTTTGATAGTCACATTGCCACAGTAGTCAGGAAGTCCTTCTACATGGCACACCTCATCATAAAAGGGTTCTCATCCAGGAAAAAAGAGGTCATTGTTCCCCTGTACTCGACACTCATTAGACCCATTATAGAGTACAACGCCCCTTTTGGAATGTACCTCACAAAACATCTGCAGCAGCTGGAAAGGCCACAGAAGTACCTCACAAAGAGGATTACTGGCCTCAAACAAATGCCCTACACTGACTGACTCAAAAAACTCCAGCTTTACTCTGTAGCATATCACCTACTCCAAGGTGATCTCTGCCTAACATATAAAGCTATGTCAAACCCAGAGTTGTTGGACATGCTACACCTAAAGAAATCCCAATCCCTACGAGCTACACGCTCTAGGGACCTAAAACTTGTCACCACAATAAACAAGACATGCTAGAGGGATAGATTCCTGTCCCAGAGACTTCTCAGACTCTGGAACAGGCTACCCATCTATGTCAAGCAAAGTTCTTCATCAGCACTCTTCAACAAAAATCTTGATGAGTGGATGGGAAATAGGAAATACACCCCAGGGATTACTTCTGTGTCTCTGCTCGACTGTGGCACAGGAAAATAACTTTCTTGGGTGGCGTAAGCCAGGGAACCTTGTTGGCTAGGCTTACATAGGCCCTTGGGCCGATAGCCTAGTACCTACCTATGAACCTATGTAATGTTTTACTTACATTTTAGTAACTCCTGCAACTCACAAAAGCCCCTGCAGACTTGCAATAGCATCATACATTTTGCAATATTAATGTAAATATGAAAGATATTTCATAATTTAATTTTCGTAAGTTCCAACAGTCTTTAATTACTTGACTCCTATATAGCTCAGAATGAAAGTTTCACTCTGTATGCCTATCAAATCGTCAGATTGCAAATGCCACATTGTTCCCTTATGCATAGTGTACAGTTTATGTGATATTACTCAATATTACAATATTGTCAATAGTCATCTTGTAATATTCAAAAGGTTATATCTCTGCCTGTGTTCCTGTTATCTGAGCATATTTAATGTCACTTTTTTTTATAACAACCACTGTTGTGGACTTCCAAGATAGCTGCACATTGACAGCTTAATTCTAGCTCTCCCAGTGTGAAAACAGAAACTTAGCAGAGAAAGCCAGTGGATCTGAATGTCTGGGTAAATTTCAGTAATTGACTTATAAGTGCACTGCCAGGATGTCAGGAAAAAAGAAATACAGGGGACTTGAAAGAAAATCAGCTACAAAAGGTGATGAAGAAACACTGACTGGGAAAAGTTCTGCAGCTGTTATGCAAAAAGCAGTGCAAGCTCCAGACATGACTTCCAGTAAAGTATAATGCAACTGCACACAGACCTGATTAAAATAAATGAAACAGTGATGGAGTATATCAACTCAAATAACAAAAGGCTGAAAAAAATGAAAGTAGCTTTAAACAGATATTCAGATAAGGTGATAAAACTGCAAACCTCAGCGGTCAAAATAAAGAAAAGGCTGACTGAATATGAGACTGCACACGAAGAGATGTTTCAAAAAATAATTGAATTAGAGGACAGAGCACACAGGAAAAACCTGAGATTTTCTGCTGTACCAGAGAAACTGGAAGGAACAGACTGTATTAATGTTATGAAAGTACAAATAAGCAACTGGACTGGTACTCCATAACAGGAATTGTTACTCAAAAGGGCGCATCATTTGTATGCTCCAAACCTGGCTATGAGCAAACAACCTAGACCTTTCATAGTAAAGATGCAATCTTACCAGCATAAGGAGTTGATTCTGACAAAACTGTGGCAGGAGGACAAAGTACTAAAAATGAGAGACAGTAGAGTATTCGTGGAGCATGATTACTCATTGTACCCCAGGCAGAAGAGGAGTAAATTTATTCCACTATTCAATGAATGTTGAGAAGTAGGCATGAGATTCAAACTGCTGTACCCAGCAATCTTCAAAATGTTTTTTCCCTGGAGGGACAAAATCATTTTTTATGAAGCACATGCTAAGGAAGAAATACAAAAGTTTTTCCAACAAAAAGTGAGCTGTGAAACGGAAGGAGATTCTGCTTCTTGTTCTTCAGCTAATAAACACCACAGAGACACTATGCCAGTGAAACTTTTTCCAATGTTACAACAGAAAATGCTTCAGAGAAGAAAAAAGCACAATAGGCAACTAGATGAATTGATAGTACATTGGAAATGAAGCAGATACAGGATGTGGGAGATGGAGATGAACAAGAATGAAACCAGTAACTTGGAAATTGACAAATATTGGATAAAAAAGCAATAATTATATTGTAAAACATGACAGAACATGAAAATATGGGAATATTGAACTTTGTTAAACTTGTAGGGGACTCTAAAGTGCATGCCCTACTTCATGTCATCAGTGTTGGGAGAATAAACCATTACTTGGAAACTGACAAATGTGATATTACAAAGCAATAATTGTATTTGTGAAATATAACAGAACAAGAAAACTTGGAAATATTGGACTTTGTTAAACTTGTAAGGCACTCTAAAGCATATGCCCGACTTTGTGTCATTAATGTTTGGAAAATATTCAGGAGAGGAGAATAGGATGGAGAAAGTTAACTGTAAGTAAAAAGTTATGTACTTACCATAATGTTCCATGTTTGTAGTCTATCTCCCCTACATTCTTGCTGGATGGGGTTTGGAGCCAATTCTTGGCTCTGACTCAGCCGAAACTAAAGCTTGAGAGCTTTTACTGGCAAGAGGCTAACCCCTATCCCATGGTGCATCACGTTAATTCCCCAGATCTTGTTTGCAAGAAAGTAACTACATACATAATAGTAACCATACTATCAATAACTATGTACATACAAACATAAAAACTTTGCATTACTATCCATGCCATGTGGACGGACAACTACAACAAGGTCAGACAGCATAATGGATAGTCCATCAGTTCCTCTAGGATACAGGGAGGGGTAAGGAGGGTGGGACACATGAATGTAGGTGAGATGGACTACAAACATGGAACGTTATGGTAAGTACATAACTTCTTTATGTTATGTAGTCCTATCTCACCGTAATTCTTGCTGGATGGGACAGCGTTCCTAGCACCTTTATCCCGGGTAGCTCAAACAAAGAGACTCTTCAGCACAGTGGACCCAAAGGATGACCTGTCCCGGGAGGCCAAATCCAATTTGTAATGAGTGACAAAGGTATGAGGTATTGCCCAAGTAGCTGCTGCACAAATGGGATCAATTGGGAGTTTTGATCTAAAGGCATACGAAGCTGATACTGCCCTAGTTGAATGGCCTTTTACTTTAGCAGGTAGATGTTTCCCAGCAATTTTGTAAGCAAATGAGATGCAGTCTGAGAGCCATTTAGACAAAGTAACCTTGGAGACAGGCAAGCCTTTGTTTTTGTCTGAGAAGGAAACGAACAATTGGTCCAATTTCCAAAAATCTTTAGTCCTGTGCAGGTAAAATCTGAGAATTCTGTGGACATCTAATTTGTGTAGTCTGTATTCTGATTTGTTACTGTAATTTGGGAAGAATACTGGTAATTCAATAGTTGTATTTAGATTATGTTCTGAACATACCTTAGGGAGAAAGGAAGGATTGGTTCTGAGTGAGACTCTATCCTTGTGGAATATAATATAAGGAGGTTGAATGGTGAGGGCTTGCAATTCTGAAACCCTCCTAGCAGATGTTATAGTAACTAAGAACAATGTCTTCCAAGACAACAATTTCAAGTCAGATGAAGAAGATGGTTCATAAGGTGGAGAAATCAATGAGGTCAGAACTAAGTTCAAGTCCCAGGGCTCCGGGGGTTGTCTGATTGGAGGTCTGAGAAGGAAGACTCCTTTCAAAAAGGTTTTGCATAAAGAGTGGGACATAATTGGATTTCCCATATTCCCAAAATGATAATTAAAGATGGTAGCTAACTGAACTCTAATGGTAGCAGCTGCAGCTCCTTCTTGAAAAATAGATGCAAGGAAGGACAGGATAGACTCTATGGGAGCTGAGTAGACTATGCCTTGATTAGCTGCCCAAATGGAAAACCTTTTCCATTTACTAGAATATAATTTCCTGATGGAAGGTTTGTGCGATGAAATCAGGATGTATTTAACTGTAGGAGAAAGGGAAATACACCTGGCTACTCTTGGAACTGGAGCAGCCATGCTGTCAATTTCAGGGTTTGCATGGTATGATGGAACTGTCCTGATTGATGAATCAGAAGGTCTGGAGATGGTTCCAGAATCCATGGTTCCTCCAAGAGATAGGGCCACAGGAAGGGGAACCAGACTTGGCGAGGCCAGTAAGGAGCAATGAGGATCAGATTACTCTTCAACAGTTTTGCTTTCTGAATCACTTTTGGTATGAGAGAAAAGGGTGGAAAAGCATAAAGTCTCAGAGGCCAGTTGTGGACCAGAGCATCCCTGGGTGACATCCCTGGATGGGGAATGAGGGCAAAGTAGTTGCTGCATTTGGTGTTCATGTACGTGGTGAATAGGTCGCAGCAAGGTTGACATCATTTGCAGAAAATCTCTTCTGCAACTTCTGCATTCAGGGACCACTCTTGAGGCATCAGAATTTCTCGCCTCAGTTTGTCTGCTATCACATTGGACTGGGTCCCTTGTAGAATCAGACCCAAACTGTCCAGCGCTGAAGCGCCAAGGGGAAGAGATGGCTCCAACAAGGTAGGAGCTGAACCCCTCCCCCAAATCCGATGGGGATATCTCAGATCCAAGACCTGCTACAATCCAAAGATAACAGAGCCAAGGAGGTCAAGGCAACAGATCTATCAGTTGGCTACAATCCTGAGACTCTGAAGCTGAGGGACGAATCAGAGAAGGAGACTGGACGTGGAGAGAGATAGAGAGAGAGAGATTCACAGAACTTGCAGGGGATGGCACAGAGAAGACTCCCAGCTGGATCTCAGTCTTGAGAATCTTCCTAATCATCCTGTCCATGTCTGCCCCGAAAGACTCCTAGAAGACCTGGAGGAAGCTACTGACGGGGGTCTGGAGAGCCTAGAGGGAGTCTGCTCTAGTCCAAGGGGAGGAGCTGACTCAAAGCCCTGTAATGGCATAGGGTCCCTCGCTGCATGATCCGTAGGCTTAGAATCTGAGATGAAGGAGGTGGCGGCTTCAGGGGAACTCAAGATCAAGAAAGACCCCGACAGATCTGATGAGTGTTTTGGATCTGCCAGAGCCAAAGTAGATCTAGAATCCAAAGTGGTCAGATTCAAGGGAATCCCAACCTTGGCAGGCAGGTCTAAAGATGCTCTTGAAGATTTATGAGGCCATTCTTGGAGTTAGAGGATCCAAAAAGGCTCTTGGAGAGGTTTTGAGCCCATAGAGAGGAAGCAGGCAAAAGGCCCTTCAGAATAAGTTTGTTTCTGCAGTCAGCTATAGCTCTGGGGTTGAAGCTTTCACAAATAGAGCAGGATGACTGCAGATGTTCTGCACCCAGGCAGTATACACAAAGAATGTGCATCGAAATGAGGGAACTTACAGCCACATTTCAAGCACCATTTGAACCTAGAGGGTTTGTCAGCCATGTAAATACATTACTACACACACACACGAAAAAGGAACTAGAGAATAACTCAACAAACAACACGCAGCTAACTTAGCTAAGAAAAAAAATGTTTTAAACACTTTTTTTGTACTGAAAGAAAAGGTACAAACAAGTAAGGAAGAGAAATAAGAAAGGGAACCTAATGGCTAATGGCTACCCTGAGTGCAGAAAAGAATTAAAAAACTGCTGACAAGGCAAGAGGAAAGTGGCACCACACACACTCAGAAAAGGGAGGGGAGGTGGTAAAACTAAGAATATAACAGTAAATAAAACTTATCTGTTAGAGGTAAAATCTGAAAAAACTCCACAAACTGCTCTAGACTATATGACCATGTCTGACTCAGCTGGCAGCAAACAAGATCTGATGAGGTTGGGTGGAGTGCATGGCATTGTGGGTAGTGGGAGGAGCTCGAGACTTGTATCCTAGTCTGAAGAAATGCAGCAGAGTTTGATCTGAGGGTCGGATCCATCACCCATACGTGAGGAGGACTGAAAGAGACAACATCAGATCTAAACTTTCATCAACAGCCAAATGAGACACATTAGTATGATAGATTAAAATCCCAATGTACTCCTCACCCCTGAAAAAAACTTTCACTACATGTCAAGAAGAGTAGCACCCTAGCCACCTTCTAGGTAAACTAGATAATTGGATGGCAGCCTCAAAATTTTCCCCTGATCTATCATGTTTAGCCCTATTTAAGACTGGAGGAAACTTTCAAATAGGTGTTTCTGGATAGGCTTGCAAGGAGTTGCAGACTAATTGCCTAGTTCTTACCTATGAACCTAATAAATGTTAAGTTTAACTTGAATAATCCAGAAAGATTCAGAAAAGATGTTAAAATATAAGAAAACATAGTTACTAACATGCAATTTTCAACAGTGCTGAAAAAGACATTCCAGAATTGCTTAACTATTTTATTTTATACTAAAAGAAGATTTATCTCACAAAAGAAGTTAATTCAAATTATATAAATTGATTCTGATCAATAATAAGAATAAAAAGATGAATGAATTAATGAATTTATATGTTGGAGATGTAAGAACAGACAAAAAACTAACAACATATATTTTAATCATGATGCACTAGAAGTATTTTCAGAAATATGTAACTTCTTAAAGGGGTTATGGTCAGAGAATTATATCTTATCAAGATCAATGATTCTTATGAATGTGCAAATACCAAACAATTTGAAAAATATCAATATGTGATGTCCTGGAATTTAATGGCCATTACTAAAAAATGGAAATGTGATTCTCCTCCTTTGAGAGATGACTTTTTAGAGTTAACCACGACTTAATGTAAAAAAAAGTTAAATATTTGTTTAAATTAAGATATAATAAAGTTTTTTTGGTTGATGGACTAAATTAGAATCCTTATAAAGAAAAATGAAGAAAAACGAAATCTGTATAATTTTCCTTGCTGCTGCTATGTACTCTTCTGTATTATATAGTCTCCTTTTTATCTATTTATTTATTTATTACAGTTTGATAACTGGATAAGTGTACTGGTTGAAGGACCCTTTTCATCCGCAGTTCAAGTCACAGAGGCAGAACATTACAGTCAGTGAGAATTAGTGTGATAAAGACAGTACATCAGTTTAGATGGCAAGTGAAAATACATCCTGATTACATGACAATTTCAGTGCAACAGCAGTGATAAACAATTTAAATAGAAATTACATTCAGCAAAGTTTAAAAAGACAAAATCAATATTTACAATAGGCAGAGTTGTTATACAAAATGTTCAGAAATACTATATACTTACATAAGATACTAACTA
Organism: Protopterus annectens; assembly: GCF_019279795.1. Taxonomy (NCBI): domain Eukaryota; kingdom Metazoa; phylum Chordata; order Ceratodontiformes; family Protopteridae; genus Protopterus; species Protopterus annectens. The sequence continues at coordinate 589,808,013 of NC_056733.1, read as the reverse complement.
CAATATATAATGTTGCTGGATTAGCAACATGGTAGAAAATGTTGCTAAAGTGATACATGCAGCACTTAGAATTTGGACCAAAATAACATTTTGAATCAGTACGATACAGCACTTAAGTAGAACAACAGAAGTTAACATTGTATGAAAGAGCATATAGCTCAAAAGCTTTGAATCAGAATTTTGTTTTAGTATAAGAGGGTGTGGAACCCAAGAAATGTTTTGTTCTTTTTCCTGGAAGCAAGTGTAAGAAGTCTCCTTGATGAGGCATTTTTTTAGTTGTATTGAAATTATTCTAGAGTGGATTGCCTCCTCGCCTCAAATGGTAGGTGAATGAATATAGACAAAACCAGATTTGAGAAGCCCTTTTCCCCATAGTGATTTTAAACCTTGGCCTGATAAGGAAGATAGTAGTTCTAACGTTGCCCATAAGGGTATAGCTTGTAGGTCTAATATGGAGTTTAGATCCATTTCTCTGTATATAGCTGTATATAATTTCTTGAAATCAAAAAATGTTCAAAAACATAAATTCCGAAACATGGGCATTTAAATATACCTTATTAGTCATAGATTATTAGCATCACAACTCAGATAAATAATGTAGTCTGGAGCTACAGTTCTGAGTCTGAACAAAAGCCAGGGTTTCAAGCTTTGTGTTCAAATGTAAATGAACAAGAAAACTCTGCCCACACATTACTTATTTTTATCACGAGTTAGTTGTCATTCCCTTATGAGTGCCACACAAAAGAAAAAATATGTTCATGTTACTGTCCTGATTTTTTGTCAGTATGATTTTGTAGTTCTTCTACACTGCATTTTCTGTAAAGTGCACGTTATCTTCATGTGGCATTTGTTACAGCATTTTTGCATTATGAACAGTATTTGGTTGGAACAAATCAATTAGTGGAGGAGGGAAGGATGAGTAACATAAACAACCCTAATTCTAGCTGCAGCGGTGAGTGCAACACAAGTCGGCTCAGGCTGAGTAATACATATTAATCGCAGGGATCAGATTTCTCACACTTGGTAAATGAACTATAGTTATTAGTTTGAAAAGCACGACTAACTCCACTACTTTTTCAAGCTTGATATTAAAATGTTCCTTAAACTACTACTAATATAAATCAAAGGAAGCAAAGTAACAGAAAAGATGGGCCGATGCTGACAGGAAAAAAAGAAAATCACAGCACTGTTGTAAGATGGTAGAGAGAGAAAATCACAGTTAATGATCCTCTCATCATACAGGTGTCACTGTTTCTATAAAATGACATCAAGAAGACAACAACCTTGACTGCAGAACAAAATCATACAGCACGTCAGCCTTCTTTAAGATCAAGTTCAGTAATAACAAATTAGAAAATAATAATAACTACTTACATTGACAATGAAAAAGCAAAAATTCATGAAGTCCAAGCAGTTCCAGCCTTTGGTTCACTGATGCCCTAGGCAAAAGGACTCTACAGCACCCCCCATAAACTATCCAGTCCCTACATCCTGGTTTACCTATACCTAGGCCTAGACCTGGATAAGCATCCTGGGAAGTGATAGAGTTGTGCTGATAGTTGTTTCTTCTTGTCTTCTTTCAAAAAAATATGCACCTCAGAGACAGAAGAGGTAGTTAGCCACAAATGAGTTGCCCTCAAGACAGACTTAAAAGCAGATACCTCTACAGAGGAAGAAGTAGTAGTAGTAGTAGTACTCTTCATGTTTTCCGAAGGCAATCTGTCTCTAATGGAAGATTTAAGTGCAGCAGAAATACTGCAACTAACCTTAAAGTGCTCCTTATCTAAACAATTTATTCATAGATCATGCTTATTTTGAGAAAATTTTGCTCCCACACCAGCACTTTCTAAATTCCATGGATTCCTTCTTATATCTGTCAACACTAAAAAAAGCCACTAAATACTCTAATCATTGCCAAAACCGAGACTACAGATTTTATTTAAACAGCAGAGCAAAGGAATGAAAGCTGTCTGCATAACTGGCAGATCAGTAACTGCAGGCAAAGTAAAACAGAATAATACAATGATTTTTGAATAGAAGAAGGTAATTTTGGAATTGATAGAGAGATGTGTCAAAGGCCTGAGAGCGATGGAAGGTTGTCAGTCACAAACTCTTTGCAAACTAAGAAAAAATTAGAATGAACTGACATTTAGGTGTTTGAGTAGATGGTCAGAAGACAGACAACTGCATACTTACTCAGAAAAGGTGACATGCCATTTTTTTACATAAAAAAACTGTTAAACTGATAGAGTAGCCTGAGGTCATTTTAAATGAAGTGATCAAACTTCAGCACATGGCAGAAGAGGTCTGGGGACAGTACTTCTTTCCTCAGCATTATGGGCAAAGGGAGCGACCAGTACCCCTGGAAAGTTTTATATGTCAGGCAGTGATGTACCTAGCATATTTAGCAGCCGGAGTAGTACAATGCAGTAGAGAGTTTTGCAGTAGAATTTTTTTTTTTAACTGAATCTGACAGACTGGATTAATCACAGCAAGTGAATCAACCAGGCTAAACATTTTTTTTAGTGTGAATATAACCAGATTTTCTTTCTTATTTTTGGAGAGGAGGGGGAATGGTGACTAAGCTAGTATGTGTATGTGTGTGTTCATATTGCATTTGTTCAAATATTTTGAAATTGGATGTGTTTTTTTTTTTTTCATTGTACTCTTCTGCCCTCTTTTTGTTTTGGTGGGGTGAGGGTAGCCAGCTGGGCTGTAGATTAAATTAACTCTCCCTTTCACTTTCTCAGCTTAAATTCTGCCATTAAGGCTATCAAGTGAATATTTGTGCTAGTAAATTAGAATATTTTAATCCTTTTTGGGGGGAGAGGGTTGGCCAGCTGTGTCCTTTCCATATTATTTTAAAGGCTGGCTAGTGTACAATTGTGTGAAATTGAAATGTTTTGGTTGAGGGGTGGCTAACTGTACTATGGGAATGTATCCTCTTTATTTGCTCAGCTTAAGTCTGGTATTAAGGGCCGGCTAGTGTGCATTTGTGTGAAATAAACTGGAATATTTATGCTTTTTTTTTTTCTTGGAAAGGGTGTCTAGCTGTGTTGTTGATGAAATAAATGGTGCTCAGTTTAAAGTCGGGCATTAATAGCTAGTGTACATTTGTGTGAAATTAATTTGAATATTGTATGAACCACATTTGAAACTGTCCCTAGTTTTACAGAATGTTCTTGCATTTGCCCAATATGTGTGATCTGCAAGTTACTCTCACATTGTTTAGGTTATAGTCTGCTTTACATGTCTAGTGTGCATTTGCATGAAATATGCTGCAATTATTACTCTCTCTCTCTCTCTCTCTGTGGGTGCTGTATTTGTAAAACCAAGTTGAAACTGTTCCTGATTTTGCAGAATGTCCCTAAGTTTGCTTTATCTTTATCTGTTCCTAATAGAATTTGGGGTCAGCTGTCCACATAGGTTACCAAATCCCTGACTATTTGATTAGCTCTTAGAGGTATGTTGTCAATATTGTACTCAGCTTTCCAAAGGAGATGATAATGCATTTTTGGCATTTAACTTTAGTCCACGATTCTGGTACTGGTTGTTTATTTGGGACATGACTTCCTGTAGGATGGTTGTGTCTTTTGGGGATTTGATCACTGCTTCTAGATTGCTCCTTGCTGGCCATTTTTTTAAATTTCATGATTATTACTAAAACAATTGTCATAGAGGAGGAGATGTTAGAAAAAAATCTCTGCGGGGTGTGTTAAAAATGTTCTCCTCCAGGTGTCAAATATGCTAGGTATGCCACTGCTCTCCAGATAACTTTTGTCCTCATGAAAACCTTAACTGTCAGTGCACAGTGCAGAAACGCTCACCTCTCCCTGTATAAAATAGTCTGGGGAAGAAAAAGTAGCTGAATTGGCTGATTAAGGTTAGTTTTTGATCACCTTAAGCATGAGGGAGGGACTGGCTCAGACAGCAACCTTATCTTGATGAATTACCAGGTATGGCAGACTGTGTGTGTCATGTATCTCAGAAATTCTAGCAGATAAAATTGTCAACAGTACCAGTTTTCCAAGATTGGTATTTCAATTCAGGTGATGCTGCAGACTCAAAAGGGGATGGGGGAAGTGGAATGTCAGCTTGAGATATTCAGTATAGATAAATGCAAATGATTGAACTTAGTTCACAACATCCCTAATGTGAAGAATCAGCTAGGAGGATAGAAATGATGATAACAGAGCAAGAAAATGAGCTGGGTGTGTTGATCACCCATGCAGTACACCAACAGGAACATAATGAGAAGCTAGTGTGGCAGCAAACAGTGTTGAACTTCTTCTTCCGGAGTGATAAAGCTACAGAAGTAGATCTAGCCTAACTGCAGGACTAATGCCTCAGACTTTAGGGGCACTCAGAAAAATAAAACTTTCCCAGACTGCTCAATACATTTTCCTATTCTACTAGTCACTTCTCTGCCATTTTTTTCCATATCTACAGTATGCTACACTGAAAAATACTTAGCATAATAGAAGAGTAAGAAGAATTAACTCTTGATCATCTGCTTAATGGGGGGTACATGTGCTGCAGAGAATGGAGAGTGTTGCAGATATGAAAATTATTTACTTATCATAAAAATAGATCTGAAAAAAAAACAGGTCCCTCTTCCATAACAGCAAACTAAGGCCAGCAAACATTAGGGCCTCAAAAGATAAAACTTTCCCAGTATGTCAAACACCCTCCACATATGCCATAATGCACTATCAAATGTTTCCAGATCAGAGGTATGATCAGGGCTCATCTACCACCTGGTGCCATTCTCCATCCTGGTGCTCTTCAACTCTGTGAGCTGAATGAGTTGAAGAGCAAAAAACATAAAATGGTCTGATGCCAGATCTGGCAAACAGGGGGCCTCTCTGAGAAAAAAAATGTTTGGTCCATTCTACAATCCCTGAGTTGAGTACTCAATGCATTAAAAAAGCTACAATTGTAATAAGTGCCTTGCTACAGTTTAGCACCACACAGAGAAAGAGTGCTGAAGCACTTCAACATTAATTTCTGAGTGCTGGTAATGCACTACCTCTCTATCAGCCATCTCCTGACTGAGCCCCCTGACATCTTGCACCCAAGGCAGCTAGCTGCTCCCTTCACCCTGCACTAACTACACTTCTGGGCATGATATACAAAATCATCTGAAAATTTAGAAAAAGAGTCTCATGACCAACTATGTCCAAGACAAAAGAAGGTGTGTGAGTGTGTAAAAGAGGACAGACTTGCAAATCCAGACCTAGTATTATTATTAAAAATACATAACTTTCATACCTGGTAAGGGAAGGTTCATCATCCATAACAGCAGGACACAGCCCCAAGCAAATCCTCCAGGGTGATATTCTTCAAGGGAACATATATGAAGGTTGTTTACTTTCCATAATAATAGGTCTGAAAGAGCAGATTCATTCTCTACAAATGCAGAATTAAGGCAGAGAGACATTAGGACTTCTCATCAAGTAAACTTTTACCACACTGCTAAACACTCTCCTGTCCCATAATACACTATAAAACCAAGTACCTAGTTATTCCAGATCTGAGGTAGATTGTAAAATTGTTGGAACTGTTTGGAACTAAAGAACTATGTTAGAGGTAAGGAAAGGATAGAGGAAGTGTTACAGATAATGAATCTGCTATGCCAAATTTATCATTGTAAGCATATATTTTTGTAACTGGGAAAGGAAGTTCATCCTCAATAAATGTAGGGTAGAGCAAACACTCCTGGGTAGTTCACCTTACAAGAACATATCCTTATCATGGTAGTTCCAAAGGAAAACCAAGACATAAAAATCATATCCAAGTTCACAATCTTGCAAAGATCCTCTATAAAATGAGAAATATGGAGACTTGACTAAAAAAAGTGTGCAGCTAAACAATTTACAGCAACAAGAAAGAGAGTATTTCAAGAAAAGCAGTTTAGGTTAATCTAAGCTGAGGGTTATAAAAGAGGCAGTGTAAACTATATTAATATGAAGTACAAGTCCCAAGGTAGCAAAGGATGCCATATGGGAAGTTCAATTAAGAAGGTACCTTTTAGGAAGGCTTTGAAAACTTTTAATGAATCAAGAGAGGATGAGGTGAAACCTTGATGGAAACTGGATACTGGGACAATGTGCACTTTGTGAAGTAACTCATTCCTTTTTTATTTAAAATTTGTTTTATTTGGTTTTAAAACAATAAATAAACACATCAATTATAAAACAAACAAATAATTATTTACATAGATCGACAGCTGATCAATACATCAAAGTTATACGTCAGCAACAATTAATATTTTTCAAGCAAGTCTGTAAGTTTAGGCCAATATTTATATGAATGTGTAATATTAGAAGTTTACATCCTTATACTATGCAATTCACTACTGCAAACATTTTTTGCCATAGTAATAAATTCAACACTAGAGGGGAGCAACTTTACTTTTCAAATTTTTAGTAATTACTTTTCTGGCTGTAGCAAGAATAGATCAAAGAAGAGGCACTTGGGTTTTTGAAAATAGGGAATGTCAGGAATGAGAACATTAAATAAATCTAAAGATTTAGAAATATTACATCTATCTGACCAGAGATTTTGAATAAAGTCATTAATTTCTTTCCAAAAAAAGGGGAGATAACTTCACATTCATATACCATATGCATTCAATCAGCTACTATTTCAAAATCACATCTCCAGCATTTAATTTTATTTGATTTATATATAATTGTAATTTTGTTAGGAGTGACAAAAGCTCTGTGTAAAAATTTCCAAGAGAATATTTTCCTATATAATGAAGATGTAGTTTTATCTGTAGATTTCAATATTAATTTATTGCATTCTTCAGACAAGTCTTGATAATTCATTTTTGAGGAGTAGTTCCAACAGGAATTGCTTAAATATGTCAAATCTAACTTAAGAATTTTATACATGTGTGCTCTATATCATTTATTTTTCACTCCATCATTATTATTTATTAAGAATTCCAATAATTTGGGGAACAATTTCTTATCTAGGTTAAATATCTTATTTACCTCTGTGTTCACAAAGGGCCGGATTCACGACGGCTTGCACGAAGTCTACAAGTAAAGTAAGACTCCATGCAGCCATCATATCCGACGAGCGATCCACGAACAGCCTGTAGGGGCATGTAAGAGAGCTCCTAAAACATCTCCTACACGGAGAGGGCTGTGATATGCAAATTACCTCACTTGCAGCCGAAAGGCATGCAAATGAGGTAAATTTGCGATCCAGGAAGCAGAAACCTGTCCGAGTAGGAGACGTGTTAGCTGCAGAAATGTACTCAGTTGACAACTGAGTACCGTTCTGCAAATAGCACAATGGAGCCTTGTCAGCTCCAAATAAAGGTTGCATATGGTTGAGGAAGCATGCCAATGGCCAAATATATGGCCATTGGAAAGTTTCCCTGATGAAAAATTAAAATAAAAATATTTTTTTTTGGCGATTTCCGATGTTTAAGCATAGCGCAGCGCCGCGCAAACGGGATGCGCTATAAAAATCATAAAATAAGGCAATAAAAGCCACAAACATGGAATTCATGAAAATTGTCAAATTTCAATGTAAGGGAATAGCAGGCTGAAGACAACACGGCCACCGATTAGGGGTTGCTAAGGGGAGAAGCCCAGTCTAAGACATGTAACCAAGCATTAGTAGGCAATCCTATGTAAATGAGTGTTAGGATAGTGAATCGCACTTTTACATAGCAAATGAGCACAGTCAGTGGAGTGTAGGAGTAGGATATGGGGAGGAACAGAGTAGGAGATAGGTGACATCACAAGGGGGTATGTATGAAAGTAGTGCAGCTCATTGGAGGACAGTGGCATCTGTTAGGTGTCAGACATCATGGAAAGAGGTGTGTCAACAGGTAGGCCAGGGAAAGCCAAGAAATGGAAGGTGTATACTGTGGATAACACCAAAGTTTTTTGCTGAGCGGGTATGAGCGCGTGTGCGCTCCTGTAAACCCGAGTAAGACACAGTGCGCGCGTGAAAGCGTGAGTGCGCACGTGTAAGCCGGAGTAAGCATGTATAAGGCTGTTTAAAGACCTGTAAGCGTGTTTGCGCTGCTGTGGCACGTTTTAGCCCGAATAATCAAGTTTTAGTCTGTCTAAGCATGTATGCGCGTGTGAGCTGCTGTGAGCGTTTTTGCGCTTGTATGCGTGTCGCTCCCCCTGAGGAAACAGGAAGGAAAAAGGAAGCACAACAAATAGCAGGAAGCTACCAGGTGATACTAGTAGAGCTAGCAGGTGAAAACAATTCAAATCAGGCAATAACACAGGCAGAGCACTAGCCTAGCCCAGCCCAGCACTTAAAACTCTGCAAACCAAACAACAGTGCAGTTTGCTTCTCACAAGAGACACTGAAACACTAGAGTATGCTACTAGAATTGAAAACTGAAAAAGCTTCACTCAGACAAAAAATGCTAGGGGCTGCCATTGCTGTTATAAGACGACATATGCAACATGCTGAGGGTGGTGACAATGCAAATGCTGCTGGACAACCCACAGTGAGGAGACGGAGAAGAGTGTACAGGCCCAGGGTCACCTACCAGGGGTTACATGAGCTGGAGATAGTGGAGCACTATAGAGTGGACACAGACCTCCTGCAGCAAATTGTGGAGCTGTGCAGGCCATGCCTCACACACAGAACCAACAGAGGGGAACCCATCCCAGTGAAAACCAAGGTATGTGTTGGCCTAAGAATACCAGCAACAGGTACCTTTCAGAGACCAACTGGTGATATGATGGGGATATCACAAGCATCAGCATCCAGGGTATTGCACCTGTTCCTGGATGCCATATCAGCACATGTCGGTGATCATGTATATTTCTCCAATTCCCATGAGGCATTGGCCAGCAATATGCATCTCTTCCAGCAAATAACAGAATACCCTGAGGTAGTGGGTGCAATAGACTGCACGCATATATGCATCAAAGCACCAGCCGGTGAGCGGGGTAGGGCCTACATTAACCACAAGGGATTCCCCTCCATCAACTGCCAGGTCATGTGTGATGCCCAGGGCATAATAATGAATGTGTGTGCTGGCTGCCCTGGAAGCTACCATGATTCCCATATCTGGCATCTGACGCAGCTGTACCAGACATTTGCCAATGGGGACATCCCACATGGTCACTTAGTGGGGGATGCTGGCTATGCACTGGAGCCGTGGCTGATGACACCCATCAGAAATGCACACACACCTGAACAAGAACGCCATAATGAGGCACACGCACAAACACGAAATGTAATCGAGCATGTGTTTGGGTTGCTCAAGTCACGGATCCGGTGCCTGGACACATCTGGTGGAGCCTTGCAATACTCACCAACTACATGTACCCAAATTGTCATGGTATGTGCTATGCTACATAATATGATCCTGCGAAAACAGCTGCAACAGAACCAGCATAGGCCTGGGCCAAACAGCCCCCCACCAGTGCCAAGGCCATCACAGACAGAGCATGACTCGGAGGAGGAACAACCTGAGCCTGCCCCAGTAGGCAGACGGAGGCGTGCCCAGTATGCCTTGGCCTTGGCAAAGAGGCAACGCATAGCACATACACTGGCTCAGTAGGAACCCTGGAAATGATACCTCTCCCTGACTCGCACATATAGTAAAAGGGATGCCTAACTTGACACTACCTGTTGCCAAACATGTATAGGGAGTGCAGTATGCACATCCAACATAGGCAGCCCTGCAGCACCACCTGAGGCATGATTGCCATGTGTTAAGCAATGTAAGGTAGTGCTAAACAGCATTTACCACCATGTTGTATATGCAAACTTGATGACCTTCAGTAGCATCCTACCCTCACCAAACATGAGGCCACAATACGAAGACAAGATGATCAATTACAACAATTGGCTTAAGTATTGGTGTCAGTGAAAGGGGATTCAATGCCTGTCAGCCTGGGATGAGATGCTCGACAAGACATGATGCTTTGCTAGGGATGGATTTCACCTATCACCTGTGGCCTATTGGATATTGCCAAAGGCTCGTGTCACCCCTATAGTGCCTTTTCTAGGTAAGGCTCAAAACACAAACCCACCTCCATAGGTATCACAAGGGATAAGAAAGTATAAGTAATGCTACTCAATGCCAGAAGTCTAAACTGCAAGATGCATGCACTCCAAACACTCCTCAGCATGGAGAATGTTGATATCTGTGCAGTAACAGAAACCTGGTTCAAGGCTCCCAAGAGCACCCTAGCATTCACAGGTACACCTCATACCATGCTCTACAGCTGCAAAACATGGAACAAACTACAAAAGGAGGGTGAGTATCAATATTTGTCAAAGATACCCATACCCCCAGGTTTGTGGCACAGCATGAAGCATCAGAGACTACCCATGTGTAACCAACAGTGGGTAAAACCGCCTTCCAGTTCATAGCCTGCTACAGACCACCCTCCTAAACCCGGGAACCACACTTGGCCGACTGGAGAACACATGAAAATATGAAGATCTCCCCAAACACCATTATATTGGGTGGCTTCAACTACCCAAACATACACTGGGAGCATTACCCTAGCTCCAACACCCTAGGCCAAAGGTTCCCAGAATTTATAAACCAAAATGCTATGGAAAAACTTGCTACAACTCCCACTAGAGGGGAAAACATACTGGACCTGATCATCACCAACATGGGGACTCTATGCCCAAGACCAGAAGTGTATCCCTCACTGGTACGATCACACCAGATAGTAATCAAACTGGATATTCACATCCCCACCCCAGCCCATGGCCAGAAAACCACAGTGAAAAAGTTCACTAAAGCATATGTCACACACTTCAAAACTGAGGTGGAATCCTTCACAACCCCTGTGTCTGTGGAAAATACGGCCCAGACCTCATAACCCTTTATAAACGCATTCTATGAATACCATCATGAATGCATGGATCATGCAATCCCAAATAAAACCAAGACCCAATCCTCCAAAGGCAGGCATCCTGTTTGGTGGACCCCAGCCATAAACAAACCATACAATACAAGGAGGAAGCTACTATATGATAGATCCAAATCACAAAAAGGGAAGCCATCTCTGACCAGTATTATTGAAAAACAAAGTCCACACATAAAATTGTCTAAGGCCATCTGTGAGATAAAAATCGTACAGGACACCAAGGATAATCACAAGGCATTCTTTACTTATTGTAGGAACCTGTGTGGGAATCCCCAAGTACGTTCAGAATTAGTCCAAAATGACAAACAATACAACAAACCCACAGACATTGCCAACATCCAAGCTGACAGTGCAAACTTCTCCCCCCCCAACCCACCAAAAGGGCAAATATCTATCCCAGCAGAGTGTTGGCCCCCTGACATCACAGATGCTCAGGTAACAGCCAGCCTCTCCAAAGCAAAACACACAGCATCAATGGGACCAGACGGTATCCTGGGCTGTGTCCAACATGAACCCCAAGAAGAATTGAACGCACACATAAAACCACTGTTCAATGTCAGCCTTAACACACGATATGTACCCAAAGAGCAGTGTAGAGCAACAGTGGACCCTTTCCACAAAGGTGGTGTCTCAACGGATACTGCAAACAATCGCCCCAGAAGCCTGACTAGGTTATTCTGCAATGCTATGGAAAGGATCATCATGGACCTCAGAAATAAACATATTGGGGACACACAGACACTGGATCCTACCCATTTTGCCTTTGTTAAGGGTAGATCCTGCCTCTTAAACCTGGTTGAGTCATTTGAAACAGTCACCAAGGCCATTGACGAGGGAATGGTGGTCCACACAGCCTACCTGGACCTTGAAAAAGCCTTCCATACAGTAACCCACTTGGTCATCATAGATAAGATAACCAGCTTCAATAGAAACCCCTATATCACTAGATGGGTTGCAAACTGGCTCAAGGACAGAACCCACATGGTTTAAAATGCTGGAGCCATATCAGACCACAAACCAGCTACAAGTGGCATCCCACAAGGCTCAGTCCTGGGACCTCCCTTGTTTGGTATATATTTCTCAGCAGTTCAGGCCAACACAGAAGGACTGTTGGTGAACAAGTTTGTAGATGACTGCAAACTGGGCGCCATAATCGACCCTCCAGCTGACACAAGCATCCTACAAAAGGGCCTCATAGAAACAGACAACTGGTGCCAGAGCCATGTCCTCAAGCTAAACACAAAACAGTGTATAGTCCTCCCCTTTGTCAAAAACTAAGTGCCCACAAATTACTACATATGTGGTAACCCATTAAGTATGGAAGAAGTGATAAGGGACCTGGGGACCCAAGTCGATAGCAATCTCACATTCGACAACCATGTGGCCAAAGTGTTCAGAGAAACATTTTATATAGCCCACCGAATCATGAAGGTAATCACATCTACATCAGTGGAGGTCATTGTGCCTCTTAACTCATCCCTCATCAGGCCCATAATTGAGTACAATTCCCCTTGTGGGATGTACCTTTTCAGACACCTGCAGCAGCTGGAAAGACCACAAAGTACCTCACCAGGAGGATCAAAGGCTCAAACACATGCCAGTCACTGCCCGGTTAAAGAAACTGCAGCTCCACTCAGTGGCATACTGCCTGCCCAGAGGCGATCTGTGTCAGATGTATAAAGCCATGTCCAACCTGGAATCAATGGACATACTGCACCTTGGAAAATCAGAATCCCATCAAGCTATGTGCTCAAGAGACCTGAACCTCAGGACTGAAATAAATAGGACATGCTGGAGTGACAGATCCATAACCCAGAGGCTCCCCCCACTCTTGAGTAAACTCCCACTCCAGGTTAGCCAGAGTCCCTCATTGACTCTCTTCAAGAGGAATCCTGATGAGTGGATAGGAGATTGTAGGTTTACCCTGGGTATCACTTCTATGTCACTGTTAGCCAGAGGCACAGTATACTAACCATGAAAAATGTAATGGCAAACTCTACTTACAATGTGTGTTGAAAGCCAAACACACTCTGGCTAGGATTATAAATGCCCTAGGGCAGATAGCCTAGTATGAACCTATGAACAGAATCACACACACCAAGTAGAACAACTGTGGTCACTGTGGAGTAATGTTTGCCAATGTCCACCCAAGTTGGTGAATACACAGCAATGCCGGACAAGCCTGGTTTAAGTAGGCCATAGCTGAACAAAATGCAAAATGCTCATAGTTGCCCAACTGGCCCTTAACTAGTCTAGTCTGCTCAGTATGAGCATTTACAGTAGTGATGGGACTCAAACCCATGATACTGTGCACTATAGTGAAAGTACTGAACCACTACACCATGACAGTATTGTAGTGTTCAGCCAGTATGAGAGAATGTTGCCAAGTCTTTGCAAACTATCCCATGGAAACCCTGCAAGCACAGCATAATCCCTGTTGAGTTATGACACAAAGGAGTCTGGCAGTAAGAACACAACATGACTTCCAACACACACAGTATTAATGTCAATATTGGTCATGTTCACACACAACCACAAATGTAGTGGACTTCAGATCACAACATATGGAAAGGTCACACAGGGCATGCTCACACACTTGGATAAATGAGACACATGTCAGGCAACAAACCATGGAAAGCCTGAACTGGGCATGCTCACACACTTAGGCCATGTCTGAGTATAGCAGTCAGTCACACATATCTGGCAGTTGTATGTGTTAAGCCAGGAACCTCCCACGATCCAGCAATCCACCCTGTGCACACAGTAAAATGACAACAGACACATATATTAATATACCGGAACCCTGTCATGATCAAACATGTTACGCAGATACACACATTGTTCAAAGAAACTGTGAAAGCTACGGCAATAAAGACCTGCAAACAGTAGCAGCAACAAATATTGTGCATCCCAAACATAAACATAGGTGCAGAGGTGAATACTAGGCTGTCTGCCCTGGGGAATTCATAAGCCTAGGCAGAGTGTATTTGGCGTCTGCCTCCCCAGTAGAGTAGCCTACTGTGCCTCTGTAAAGTAGGTCACAGAAGGCACCCTTTAAGGCTACTTTGCTGTGCCTCTGTCAAGCAGGGACACAGTGGAGATCCCAGGGGTGAATTTGCAATTCCCCATCCATGCAGCTGTATTTTGCTGGAAGAGGGTTGGTGAGGGGCTATGTCTAACTTTAATTGGGATTCAATTCCAGAGTGAGGGGAGCCTGTGAGTAATGAATCTGTCCCTGCAGCATGTCCTATTTATGTTTGTGCTGAGCTTTACATCCCTGGAGTGTGTAGCTGTAAGGGTCTTGGATGTTATGAGGTGGAGCATGTCCATTACTTCTGGGACTGAAATGGCTGTGTATGTCAGGCATAGATTACCTGTGAGTAGGCGTTAAGCAACTGAGTAGAGGTGGAGATCCTTTAGCTGAGATGCATAGGACATCTGTGTGTAGCCCATGATTCTCTTGGGGAGGTACTGTTGTGCTCACTGTAGTTGCCACAGGTGTTGGGTAAGGTACACCCCAAAAGGGGCACTGTAGTCAAACATGGTCCTGATGAGTGAGTAGTAGAGGGCCACAGTGACTTCACATGATCTACATAAAAACACCCATGTCAGAAGGAGGGCTATACAAAGTTCTTAGCAATGACTCTCTGTCAATGTGATTAGCAAAGGAGAGGTTATGATCTATCTGGGTCTGTGGGATGTTGCTCTGTTATGTAGTAGCTTCCTCCTTCTGTTGTACATCTTATATATGGCTGGGGTCAACCAGACAGGTCTCCTGTTTTGGAGGAGTCATGGTTTTATGTGGGATAGCATGATCAATGCATACCTGTAGCTGCTCATACAATGCGTTTGTAAAGAATTCTGCAGATTGGTCTGTATTAACCTCCAGCACAGGGTCTCTGAAGTATTCCACCCCAGTCTTCACAAGTGCAAAGTCTGCATTTGAGAAATTCTTTACGGTAATTTCCTTGGCTGGGTGTGGGGATGGGATATGGATGTCCAGGGAAGGGTGATCATGGTCTGATCTTAACAATGACAGTTCTACCTCTGGTGTGGAACACAGAGTCCCCATGTTGGTGATGATCAGGTCCAATATGTATTCCCCCTAGTAGGTGTGGTGACTGGTTGTGCCGTAGCACATGGATTCACAAATTGTAGTGGCTGAAGGGTGATGTTGAGGGCTTGAGTAGTATCCCCAGTCTATATTTGTGTACCTGAAGTCAACCACTATAATGGCGTGTGTGAAGACCTTCATATCCGACACTGTTCCCAGGAAAGCCAAGTGTGGTTACTGGGTATGGGTGGGTGGTCTGAACTACACACCAAACCAAAAGGCAGTTTTGCACAATGGTAGGTGTATATGTATGGCATGTCATGCTTAGTGCAGTGGGACCAACCCAGAGGTGTGTGTATCTGTGATGTATATGGATACACCCCCTACTTGTGTTCTGTGTCACAAGTCCTGTGGTCACGAAGCATGGTATAGAACATAACCTGGCAGTGCCAGTGTGCATATGTGACCCTGAACTAGGTTTCTGTGAATGCACAGATATTGTTATCCCCCATACTGAGGGATAGTTAAAGATGTATGTTCTTCTTTGGAAAGACTGATGGTGTCAGCACCCTATAAATACAGCAGGAGAAGGGAACTCATCCAGTAATGTGAATAGCGTGCTGTGCTAATGCGTCTGTCTCAAGTATCATAACATAGTTAGATAGAGGTTTGAATCCTACAAATGCCATGTGTGCGTTTGTCACACAGTTTGTGAATGTGTTAAGTGTTTTGCTTTCATTATTGTATGACATCTTATTATAACAGTAATTGCCATGCACACATCAGGTATGTGTTTGCCACATACAGATATGTACCTGTGACCTATAATAGTTCCTATGTGTGAAGCCTGCCCCATATGAATACAGTTGTTACCTTTGCCGTCATGTGCCGCAGCTTACCAGACCTTAGGCCATACATGTATGTTGGTGACAATGCAAGCTACTGCAGTGATCTGTGTTCTAGGCCAACTATGTGACACACCCATGAAAGCTTTGATAGATTAATGTGGGGATGGTTCATGTCTGCAGTATATGTCAGACATGTTAAAACACAGCAAGGCCTGTGAGTGATGGCCATCCAGTGTAGGTGTATGGCAACTGTTGCCGATATGCATACAGACACCTTCTTGCTTAGGTGATACACAGAGGGACTGCAGAATACCTTTGGAAATGTGAATATCACAGGATAGACAAGATAACACCTGTCCACATGTACACACCATTACCCGTTCTACATGATGGGTGCTACCACCTACATGTTTCTGTTGGAATACTATGTTAACTACATGCCGATGACAATGCCACAGTAGCGTTACAGCAATATACCATGGCTTGGACAACAGGTATCTGTCCATATGATACCCTTGTGGTGGTTAGGTGTGTCATGTGTAGAATGCATTGTAGGCCACCGTATGTATTTGCAGTCATGGATGGACATATCCATAGTGTGTTGGCATGTACATGAGACTGCTATATGCCAAAGGGTATTGTTCCCAGGGATGTGTGGGGCTCAGTAACAATGGCTACTGGTATAGTGTAGTACTGCAGGGATATCACTGACACCAGGTTCCTACATCTGTGTATCAGTTGAGGAGACACCATGTAATGACCACTGAATGTCAGGCTATGTAAGCTGTGTATACTACCAGAATGCAGACCACTGACATATGGAAACCGTATCACCCACAGCATACTGTCAAACCATGTCATGTTCCATGCTGACCATGTTCACAAATGTACACCTGCAAATCGGTGATGCAAACATCACACATGTACTGTCCACACCCCAACACATGCAGGCACAGGTACACACAACAGCCATGTGGCACATGTGCAGACAGTACACTTTGGGAATTAACACTGGTGTATACAAAACTGCAATGACAAACATAGTTAATGCATCATGCATGCTCGAATCTACCCACAACAATATCATTACACTGTACTGTTAACAACATGATAATATTACTACAGTGCTATGTAGTCACCCTGTGCATCAGTACCATGCTATCCTGTTCCAGCATCAATGTTACAGATGGCAGGAGGTGGCACAGTTTCATCATATGCACAAGGTGTGTACTTGGTTTGCCAAAGTCTGCCATCGACACATCCAATCGACATGTCTGTGTGTGTGTGTTAGTGAGGGACAACAGTACAAGATGGGGCAACGTTGCTGTGATGTGTGTGTATGTGTTAGTCCTAGGTGTTAGCATTATGTGTGTGTGTATGCATGCACACAGTTCCACCATGTGGCTGCCATATACGGGTGTTTGTGGACAGCCAAAGACTGTACCTGCCAGGTCATACAAGTCACTGTCTCTGGCCACGGACACGGTACCTGTGCCTGGCAGGGGTGCTACGGACAGTATCAGGTACTAAGCCAGACTGGGTACTGTCATCAGAAGCAGTGGGTTGTTGACTGGACACATGTCCCTGCTGGGACTGTCCAGAGCCACGTGCACGTGGTCTTCTAGGACGGTGTAATGACAGCACAGACCCAGCATTGCTGGGGATGGTACTGGCACTATGGGAGCGGCTGCGGGTTTGTTGTCATCCGCAATGACTGGCAGCTGATAATGTTGCTGGCAGACATCCACGTCGATGCCTCAACCATCCTGCACTGTCCTGGCTCCTGGACATGTAGTTGTGGAACAGATCTAATGTGTCCCCCCAACGTCTATCAATGACCTCGCTGATGTTACGGATGGCAGACGCAACATCACGCATAGTGTCATTCATAGCGATGCGATGTGCTCTAAGCTCCGTCAGACCCTGTCTGGTGTACCGTTCCATACATGCCTGTGCCTGCATTACAGCCCCGAACATAGCTGAGGTTGATAGACCTCTGTGGGCACGTCTGACAGGAGCAGTACAACCACGGATGCTCCCACGAGAACCCCTGGACATCTGCCTGTGTGGTACCATGTCAGGAATCTGGCCATGGTTGCTGTGAGGGGATGCATGTGCCAATGATACCACACTACCCTGGTCAATGCCCACTGTATGCTGTCCCTCAGCTAAGGACATTGGTGACAATGGATGTATCGACAGGATGACTGTGCACATTGATGGGGTTGACTGCTGTGTACTGTCAATTGGATGACCAACGACAGACCCTGTCACACCTCCCTGTGCCATTACACATGTATCATCATTAGCACTATCCCCAGCAGTGGCTTCAGGTTCCCTGCTGCACTCCACCAGAGCAACATCAGAACCTGTGAAAGGAAGATAGGAAACACAGTTTACAAATGTGTACATGATATTAGCACACAAGCACACATGCACACATGCACATAGGCGCACATGCACACATGCACACATGCACACAAGCGCACATGCACACAAGCGCACATGCACACATGCATACAGGCGCACATGCACACAGGCGCACATGCACACAGGTGCACATGCACACAGGTGCACAAGCACACAGGCACACTCCTCAGTACAACAGATACAAACACAGATACACCTGCAATCCAACACATACACAACACTGTTTTAGAGTGGGTGACAGTTTCACAAGGAAAAACATCACTGCACATGTGTCAGCATGCAGGTCATGTGTTGCACAGGAACATGCATTGCAAGTGTAGACAGCCCTTGTTAATAACAGTATACGTGTACTTGATGCTTGTGTGTAGTTGTTCAGTGATTGTCTCCACCCTGGGATACAATGTGTACAAGGACATAATAATGTTGTGCAAGTGTTACAAGCTGTGGGTGCATAGACCTACACACACACACACACACACACAAAACACATGACGGTGCTACACAATAACAGCTATGTGTACTTTAGTGGTCAGTGGAACTGGATGTGGTGTAGTAACGTGAGTCATGATCAACATGCTTCGTGTGGTCAGTCAACAATAATAATGTGTGCCAGTCAGGCAGCTAGCATGCTGTACCTGAAGTGCAGTAACATGACTACATCCACAATTACACAGCCACTTCTTACATGGGTGTGTAAGGTGGCCAATAGTGAGCATTGCCTAACATGAATGTATTATTTGTTCCAGACTGTTGCACAAAGACATGATAGGCCTCTACCCCTCAGGTATATTATGTGTGCTGCGTAGATAAGTGGGATGCTGAAGGCTGGCCATACAGCAGATGTCATAATTGGACATGTGTAGCAGGCTAAGGTGTAGTGTGTATGCCAAACATGTGTGTGTTGTGTACATGTGTATCTGGTGTGCCTATACAATGTCCAGTACTGTGTTTCCACACGTGTGTCATGCTCTGTGTATTGTATGTGAGTGAGACAGCTACTGAGAATAATGGGATATGCATAGTCTCACAGCAAACATGCACAACATGCATTATGTGTAGGTGTGTTACATGTGCACACACTACACCTCCATATGACATGCACATGTCATTAGCAATAGTATTGTTATTACACACTCACCAGCATGGATTGGCTGCCTTGCTGTCACTCCAGAGTGACCTGCAAACATATGAGAGTGATTGCCAGTGGCTACAACTGTGCCTTTGATACTGTGAGTATGATAAAGTACAGTAGTACAACAGGTGGCTCTCATAGGTGTACAGATTATGCTCAGAATATCAATCTTTCAGAAGATTGGGCAGGTTAACAGCTACACAAACAGTACACATCTCACACACCCATAGACTACCAGTACAGAGAACAGTCAACTACAGATATGGGATGTTACCTGCACACTCCATTTCAACATGCTGGGTGGCTCCGGCCTCCATGATGACACATGTTTGTGGATGTTCTTGTTGTTGGCCTGGAGCCACAACACTTAGGAGGTGCTCCTCCACAATGGTGAGGGGGGGTGTATAGGTACCCCACCACCTGTGGCAAGCTGTTGTCTGTGGATATCAGACGCACGCTGCCAGACATGTCTAATTAAATCACTGCAGTGATGGCGTACCTGCTCATATGTCCGGTTATGCATGCCTATGTCATTTACCCGACGGACAAGTTCTTGCCACAGTGCAGCCCTCTCATGCTGATTCTGGCTGGTCCTGGAAAACAGCACAGAGTAATTATGCACCAGGCTCTGGTGGATCTCCTGATCCTCTGCTGCTGTATACGGTGGGTTTCTCTGATGTACCATCACCCTGGAAGGAAGGAAGGAAGGAAAAGAAAAATATGTGAGCAAGTCATGTGGCATACTTAATATTCAAATGTACTGATATCACTTCACTGCCATATATAGCATCTGTCTGTCTATCAGGGGATACACATGTTCGATATCACATATCAGTGCTTAGCCCACAACTGTCTGACAGTGCCTGCCACACTCCATACAACAAAGTAGTATACACCAGCACTCGGCACACTGTTTGGGATACAATGCACAACCTCACACTGGGGTATGTATCAAGCTAATGGATGAAGAATATTGTCATCCCATGCAATGAATGCAATACACATGTACAGTTTCAATGGTAATCCACCCTAGTCTTTGATGCCATACCCCTACCTGACAAACGTGCACAGTTACTAAAGCCAGCATACTGCTGTCACAGAGTATACATGCTGCCAGGTACACACACATACCCTGTAACACACATGTGATTGCGGCCATGGTACAGGCATCATTACACACACATTACACATACATACCACACACAAATATATGATGACACAGATGAGCATTAACTGTGTACCTTACAGTACTGTGTGCCCCTACTTATAGATACCTATGCATGAGGTATGTAATCTGTGCAGATTATGGTAACACACCAAACAGTGTTACCACAGAATGTGAACATACACCATACTGTAGTGTTTAGGCCTACAACATCAGGTAGTACAACAGTTCATATGTGAGCTGGATTCAACAGCAGTGCCACTTATTAAGCATTCATGTATTGCTTCTGCCTATGATGGGACACCGCAGTCATACACAGGGAACTATGGCACAACATATGCCAATCTAGTATGTTTGCATCCCAATAACTGACACATCTTTCTCTGGCCTCACACCAAGGACACCAACTACCATGACAGACACAAACTCACGCTAAGCTATCACACCTTTACAGACCTTGCACACAGTCAGTGTCACACTCATTCAATGTCACATAGCTGGTATTGTACTGAGTACATGTGTGTGTGCATTGTGTCATAGGTAGGTACTATGCTATTGGCCCTGGGCCTAGGGCAGCCTACCCATATGCTACCGTGCCCTTTGGTACACATGTACTGTGATTTTACTTGCTCCTGTGAACCGGTTACACACAGGTGACTGACAGGGCATATTACCTATCTCCATGACATTCATCAGGGGTATGTATGACATCTGCTAATGAGGAGCCTTGTTTGTTAATGCTGGGTGGTTTAGTCCAGGGTATGGCATATTTGTGTACAGAAACCTGTACCTTCAGCATGTGCTGTTTAGTGCAGTGACAAGGATTAGGGCCCTCGGTCATGTAGGTTAGACGGATTGTGAGGTGTTGCCATGGTGGTTGGCCAACTGGTATGGGTGTGACATAACTCTGTATGTCCAGCACTGGTAACCTCTGTGTAGGCAGTATGCAAGGCACTCTAGCTGTGGTTTTTTGAGTCAGTCTGAATAGGGAATGTGTTTGTGGCCATTATCAGTCTTTGTTAGGTATGTCTGTGGCCTTTCCATTTGCTGTAGTTCTCATGGGAGGTACATACTGCATAGGACATTGTGAGGAGTACAGGGGTACACTGACTAACATTTCCCTAGCTGACACACCTTTTCTGATGACACGTACCATGTACAGGGATTACAAGACTATGTGCCACTCTGGATATCAAAGGGGAGGCTATTGTACACCTGTGTCCCATGTTCCCTTCTGACACCTCCAGTGGTAGGCAGGCAACCACCTATGTGGTAGTTAGTGGGTAACATGTTTTGGAATGGGGTATGGTACTGCAGTATCAACACTGGTGTTCTGTCCATGCCTTGGTCACCAGGCACCTGTTGCAGTACATCTGCCCCCATGTCCCCCTCTCTCACTCTCTCTTTATTTATATATAGATATATATATATATATATATATATATATATATATATATATATATATAAATATATATCAATATATATATCCATATATATATATATATATATATATATATATATATATATATATATATATATATATATATATGTAAATATATATACATATCTACATATATGTATATATATCTATATACACACCGCTATATATAACCATATATATATATATATATATATCTATAGACATTCATATCTATCTGTATACATGTATGTATCTAAATTTATATCTAAATATGTATTTGTCTATTATATCTATATGTATATACATATTCTCTATCTATCCATATATCTCTATGTATCTATACAGACCTCTCTGTCTATGTACATACATATATATATATATATATATATATATATATAGATATGTAGATATATAGAGATATATATGTATATATATATATATATATATATATATATATATATACACACACACACACACACACACACACACACACACACTTCTTAACATCCATTGCTGTACATATACATGCACATGTAGGTACATGGACTGCCTACCTTTCATGGTGGGAATATCACTTCTGCAACAATTGTGAGACATACCATTCTGTAATGATATTGCACACTGTTGTGCATAATGCATTATGCTGTCCTCAAGCCATATAGCCTCACTGGCTCAGTCCCACAGAAGTTCACCACCACATGACATATACCTGCACTGCATGCTGTTTTCAATGCCACACACTACAACCTACATTGATATGTGCACATAGCAACCTTCAACTACATATGTATGTCCAGCCTTCACTAACAGTTGCAGTATGTCCCTTGCCCTATGCACATCTTCATATACATATAGATACAGACTGCTAACACATATGGATGGTTCACAGTATGTAGATTATTAGATTATGTAGTTTACATTACCTTTGTCTCTGACAGCTCTTTTTTGGATTGCTGGCTGGCTGGCTGGTTGGCTGGCTGCCTGGATGCTTGGATGGCTGGCTGGCTGGCTGCCTGGATGGCTGGCTGGCTGGCTGGCTGGCTGCCTAGATGGCTGGCTGGCTGCCTGGGTGGCTGGATGGCTGGCTGGCTGGCTGCCTGGATGCCTGGCTGGCTGCCTGGATGGCTAGATGGCTGGCTGCCTGGATGGCTAGATGGCTGGCTGGATGGCTGGCTGGCTGCTTGGATGGCTGGCTGGCTGGCTGGCTGCCTGGATGGCTGGCTGGCTTGGTTTTTCTTTTTTTTTTTATTTTGGTCTGTCTGTCTCTCTCTCTCTCTCTCTCCCTCCAGTTGCTGCAATGATATTATTGCATTTGTGGACTGGCAGTACAGGCTGCTTTTGTAGGTATCGCCACATGTGCATGTGATGGCCTCTGCACCAATTGGTGGCCAGCATTTACTAATTGCATGCAGCCTGCTGTGTGGTAATTGCAGTTCTCACTGTGATTTCAGGACACTGCTATAAAATGTTAGGTTATGTAGGCGTAGGCCTTTCAGTTTTGCAAGGTGGGGACCATGCTGGTTTGCTGTGGACACTGTTGTGTCAGTCAGAAGGTTGGTATGTCTCTCATATATAAGGCTGTGTTGTAGCCACTGAAATGCATGTTGTACTGAAACCTGACTATTGCTTTTTCCATTTCACTCTTCTCAGTGTGTATGTTAACTCACACCTGCTAATGCTAACACTGTTTACATGGGAGTATGTACTTTCCTGTGGGAGTTGTGGATTAACTGGTATACAACAGTAGTTCTTGCAATGTGTTGCTATGGCTTCACTATTTTCCCTTTACATTCACTCCTTGAAGGCCTGGTATTTGTCTTTACTGGAATGTGTTGCTATGGCTTTCCTATTTTCCATTTACATTCACTCCTTGTAATGCATGATATATTTCTTTCAGCAGTAAGTTTTTATATGTTTGCTGTGGCTTGGTGGCACTGCATGCAGTCTGGTGAGCCCAAGGTCTGGGGTTTGACACTTACAAGGGTATTTTATTTTGCTGCTGAGCAGTACTAGGGCCTTGTATTTTGTACTAACAATTATGAATATCAGGCACATGCAGTGCTTGTAAACTGCTATACCGTCATTAGTTTGTTAGATGGCTACATCCTTTGATATTTCTGTGTTGTACTCCTACATGAGGGTGTTCTTGTGGGAGTAATTCTACAGCTATTCGCAGAGTGTGTAACAGCAGACAGGCTGATATGCCTGTGCATTTCTGACACTTGCAGGCCTCAGATACTCTCAGGTATATATTTGACCAGCCTCAGGGAAAGGTACATATCAGTGGGATACACCCGTGATATATTTCAGATATTCTGCAGTTGTAACTGTGGGGTATTTTGAGCATATGTATTACTACACCATTTCTGACATGCAAGTAGTGTCTACTTTAACTTATTGACAGTCACCATTATGTGGGATATCCCACCTTTCTGTCTACTGTTAGTACATTTCACAGGGAGTCAGTGGGGCACAGGTAACATTTTTTTTTTTTTTGCAAATCAGGGACATCCCTGTAAATCAGTCACAGTTGGGAAGTCTGACCTCATACCTATTCAAATATGGCAGTGTTTATCCTGCTCTGATACTGTGTGGGATTTGTAAGGTGCTACTGTAACATTATTATCTCCTATCATGGCTGTTTCTCTTATCACACTAATGTAATGCAATTCCACAAGAATTGCCAGTAAGGATTCAGGGAACAAGCTTTGTGTAATGGCCTTCCTATATTCCCTTTACATTCACTCCTTGTATTTCATGATATATTTCTTTCAGCACCAACTTCTTGTATATCTGCCGTGGCTCAGTGGTAATTCATGCAGACTAGTGTTTCCAAGGTCCGGGGTTCGAGACTAACAGGGGTATTTTATTTTGCTGATGAGCAGACTGCAGGCCTTGTCATACAGAGTGACTAAGGCACTTTTAAGCAGTTGTAAGAGGGTTTGCACGATGCTTACACATGCGCTAACTCGCTTAGCTGAGCGCACACTCACTTAGCTAAGCGCACACAAGCACACACCCGCTGACCATTGCTTAAAAGTGCTTACTCCCGCTAACACCCACGCTAATTTCTTTTAAAGAAAAGAAAATGGGGAGATAAGAAAGTGGTGAAAAAGGGGGCACAAAGAGGGTAGGGCAGTAGGAAAACAAGCTCAGGATGTGCAGGAAGGATGTAGGGAAGGCCCATAGCTGCCCATTTCTTTATCAGCAACAGCTTTGCATATGTGTAAGATTTGGTGTGAAATTTGAAACCCTTCCACCCCTGAGAGAGGGGTGAGGACAACAAAATATGTTGTACTGCCAATTAGAATTATCAGTTTACATGTCCAGTGGACATGTGTACGAATTGGGCAGCTATGTATGGGCGTAATTTTTTTGTGGGAACAGAGTGCCCTTTTTTTATTTTTTTTTTTCAGGTGAGAGTGGGATGTGAGGTACAGGAAGTAGGTATATTTGGGGAGGTACGTTGGGGAGGTTAACAGACAAGACAAACAAGACGCATACAGGGGCGGAGTATGACACATGTGGGGGGTTAAACACAAATGACGGGGATGGATGTTTGGATATCGCAAGCCCATGAGCCCACAGATGGCAACAGTGGAACTGAAATCCCCACCCATAGGCAGTTACCACTGTGCCTTCACAGCCCAGGCTGGGGCTGTGCTGTGGGCTGGATAGGACGGGTAGGCACACCCATGAGTTGTGCCACCCTCACCTCAAGCTGGCATAGTTGATCAGTCACAGAACGCCTGATCTCACTACGTACCACAGACCTGACCCTATGGAGGGTGAGTGGAGGTTCTCCTCCGGCCACGCATGCAGAGGGGGGATGAGCCCCATCCCCTGCAGCACTTCCACCCGAAGGTGGCACAGGGCCACCAGAGGAGGAGGTCCGGGCCTGGGCACTGGTGCCAGGTGCACTCGCCAGCTGAGGTGGGAGAGGTGGGTCCGCTGGAACCCGCCTTCCCTGTTGTCCTATGTTTAGCAGTATTTTATGGCATTTTGGGTTAGTAACAAACACCACCATTCAAAATTAGTTGTAACAGCATGCATCAGTATTCCCATTAACCAAACACCCATGAATTCCAAACATTGAGCAGCAAGCATAACACATGCATATTTAGAACAACAGTGCACATTCCAACTGCATGCAGGGTTGATTGGTGGCAACAGGCCATCAGGTTTGGATATGTGAATGGGGCACATGCATCAATGTACATGCAGATATGTATGAACCAACAGGACAAATGTCCATGGGAATTAATTGTGAATACACATACCCGGTTTGGTGTTGAATGGCATCATTTGTGAAAATAGGGTAAGGTGGAGAAATTTTACATTAACAACTTAAACTACCTATACATATACTGTACATTCCTAGTAGATGCAGATATATATCCCCTACATGTATTAGTACAGTTTCCTGTATGTAACCTTAGGAATGTTGGTGATGGGGATGTTACTGCTACATTAATATACATTCCATTTTTATTCATATATGTTCATATCTGGCTGTGTTCAGGTACAGCATCCTGCTACATTTGATTTATATGGGTCTAGACAATTGTGGATGTTCAGCATTTCATACAATCATACTATTTCCATAATGCAAGGGTACAGCAACATATACAATTTGTGGGACGGACAAAATCCATGTTCTGTATTTTATTTAACACATTACACTCTTTGGTTGTGGCTGTCTCATTCATTTCATAATGTAGTGACTGCAGTATACCTTTATTCCAGACTTATTACAGCTTTTTTGGTAGCTTCAAACTGTCTTTCTCACACTCTCTAAATTATTTTATATTTACATTTCAGACTGGTACTTAATTCTAGGCTTTATTAACATTTATTACTGGTTTACAACAACCCTTTCCAGCTGACTCACTTATTTCATATGGCAGAATTTACAAGGATGTATTTGACACTTGTCTATCCTTTGTTGATTGATTACCACTCATTTTCTGGCTGCAGCAGTTATCTGATATTACAATACAGGTGGAAACTTCTATTTGAGACTTGTTTAATCTTTATTACTGGATTGCATTACATTATTTTCCATGCTGCATCACTTATCTAATCTTACAATACTAGCAGAATCTTTCTTCTAGGCTTATTTGACCTTTATTAGTGGGTTACAACACTGAACTCTTTTACAATCTGTCTCACTTATATTCTATGACAATACCAGCTAAATAATTACTAACCTGCCTGGTGGCGCAACCTCAGCAGCCTATCAGCATAGGTTCACTGATTTGCGGAATGAACACCTGCAGCTGTAATATAAAGGAAGTAATATTGGAACATATGTCTCCATACTATAGGCTAGGATAGCATTTCTTACATACTTAATTACATGGATACTTAGTTGTGGGGCGTTGGGCATTTGGCGGGCCTCCTGGATCCAACAGTTTAGTTGGTCCTCCTTTTGTCGCTTCAGGTCCGCATGGTAGTAACGGACCTGTTCACCAGTCCTTGGAATGCCTGTGGCACTGGTGAGATCATGTGCCAACTGGTTCTACGCCTCTGCCTTTTACGCACCCCAGTGAACATGGCCCTGCATGAGTTGTGCTTCATTATCATGGACTAGGAGCCAAACCATATATTTTGACTCCTCAACACCCCACTTTTGTGCTCTAAAATGACTTCCCTCTCCTGCACCTGCCATCCTGACTGCAAATGGATACCACGATCAGTTATGCTGTGAATTCCCACCTATGGGGCTTATATATGCTGGTTTTCCCGCACTTATCTGTAATTGGCCGTTTTGGATATTTATCAGCTTAAAAAAACCTGCTTTGTCATGCTTCTATTTCCATTCATTCCTATATATATGCTAATACTGCATTTCTCAGTACAACTGTCATGGCTTAGTGGTTCAGTACTTTGACTATGGTGCACAGTATCCCAGGTTCGACCCTGGGCATTGCTTTTTTTATTTTACTACTGTCTAGACAGGCTAGGAGGTGTGTCTGTGTAAAGGCGGCTTTGATACAGCTTGCCCAATGTTGCCCGCCGGTAAGCTGGTTGGCAAACTGTGCAGCTTCGCGCAAATGGCTTAAGCTGGGTAACGCGTTATTTAGCTATGAGCACTCATATTATGCTGGGTGAAGTGCTGCTGAACTACGGGCACGCATTTTAAGTGTGGTAAAGTGCTGCTCAACTCCGGGCACTCATATTAAACCTGTTAAACCACTGCTCACCTGCGGGCACTCATATTCAGCTTGTTAAAGCGCTGCTCACCTATGGGCACTCATATTAAGCTTGTTAAAGTGTTGCTCACCTATGGGCACCCATATTCAGCTTGCTAAAGCCTTGCTAAGCTATGGGCAATTATGATCCTTTTTTTATATTTTATTATGTCGGATTTCTTCAAAAATACATGGCCCATTTCATTACATTTTACTTAAATTATAGTTTTTTATTTATATATATATATATATATATATATATATATATATATATGTCGGGATTGTTTCATGCTTATTTAAATAAAAATTAAAAATGATGTTGTGGGGGCTCGAACCGTGATTACCTCCTCTTTGGCCAACGTCTCTACCGCTACCGCTTGGCTTATTTTGCATATTTAGATCTTATATGCTTTTCAATGTCTGCTAACTATGGCTGAGCAGAGGGCATACCCGTGCAAATGAGCGCAACTACAGGCAAACATTTTGAAAATTATATAAAAAAAAAAATTAAACTATTTTTTACGTTTTACATTACAGTTGGGTTTATAGTCTGTGAGGGCATGTGGTATTGTGTTCCTTGACATTTCCGTGGACTCGCTCGTGGGTGTTTACTTTCAGGACTCTGACTCTTCTGGGGGCGTGTCCCTTTGCAGAACTCGGCATTCGGACACGCCCCCTACTTTCCTACACAGACCGTGTTAGCCTAGGGTATGATTCAGCATGCCCTCATGAATATGCATGGCATGCTGACATCATACCGTTAGACTGCAGCCTCCGTGTAAGAGATATTAACTCTTACACGGAGGTTTCGTGAATCCGGCCCAAGGTCTCTAAATATTTGTAAACTTAACCAATTCTCAGAATATTCACTGTATTTGGTCCTTAAATTTTCAACAGCATATATAGCAGTACCATTTAAGAATTGATCCCAATAAATTAAATTACTTTGTTGTTTCAATACTAGCATTTTGTTAAAGTTATCAGTGTCTAAGCAGTCGTTTGTATATACAATTGGAAACATAGAAAATGTTGTCTTTAATACAATGGTTAGAATATGTGAACTTTTGGAAAGAGGAAATGATGTTATTTAAATATAGAATTTGAGAAGAGGGTGTAATATAATTTACACAAGAATATTTTAATAACCAGATAATACTATTAGGTACTATTTGTTTGTGAATGGCTGTGATATATTTAATTACTAATTATATTTCTTGATGTATTTGTTTCCATTTTGAATCATATGATGAATTTATCCACAATGCTATAACTTATGCAACTGAATATCAGGGAATCCTATTTCATCATTACACTAACCTTTTCTGTGCCAGTCAAAGGAAACCCTTGGTTTATTAGGATGCCAAAATAAATAAATAAATAAGTAGAATATTATTTACCTTCTTCGTCATTTTTTTTTGGTGAAGATAGTTCTAAAGATTGTAAGACAAAATATTTTAAGGAGAATTACCATCTTAATAAACATTTCTTCCATGGTAAAGAAGAATTTGTTCCAATTTGTGACTAAACTTAAAATGTTATCAACAACCTGTTAAAAGTTTGTATAAGTTCTTTACTATTAGACAGAATGGTTATACATAGCTACTTATTTGATTGTTATTCCAACTGAAGTTAGAATATTTTTGTATGGATTTTCTAATTTTTTTTATTAATTAATAATGCACTTGTTTTATTATGATTAAATCTTAAGTTTGAAATTTCTTCAGACTGACTCATAGAACTAATTACATGTTCTAACAAGTTTTCTATATGTCCTCTTGTTAGTAAAATATCATCAGCAAAAAGTTTAATCTTTAATTCAAAATCCTCTTTTATTTTGATACCATTAATTTTCTTAGTGGAGCTAATACTATTAGCAAAGAGTTTTATAGCTAATGGAAAAACTAAAAGTGATAATAGACATCCTTATTTTGTGCTTTTTTGTAATTTACAGGAATTAAAACAATAAGTGAGAAGGTCACTGAAAAAACAATCAGTAAAAACAAAATGAAAACTCTAGTAAAGCTAGAACCTCCACTGAGTGACCTCCCAAACCTCTTGTATCAGAGGCACATGGGATGTATGCAAATGACCCATATGAACATCATGTGTTTCAGCTGATTGGCGATTCTGAATGCCCATGACTTGTTTTGTCATTTTAATGGACAATTTCAGGCCAATAAAGCCAAACCCCACTAGCTGTGGATATGCATATTTCGGCCTTGTTATGACCTCATCAGCACAGTACAAGCAGAGTGTTTGACTAAGCATAAGAATCACAGAGCTGTTATACCCAGCTGATGTCCGTTATCATTAGGGTCACTGCAAAAATATCCCAAACAACAAACTAAAACAATAAGTGAGAAGTTCACTGAAAAACCAATCAGTAAAAACAAAATGAAAACTCTAGCAAAGCTAGAACCTCCACTGAGTGACCTCCCAAACCTCTTGTATCAGAGGCACATGGGATGTATGCAAATGACCCATAACAGCCCTGTGTTTCTTATGCTTAGTCAAACACACTGCTTGTGCTCTGCTGATGAGGTCATAACAAGGCAAAAAAATGCATACCCACAGCTAGTGGGGTTTGGCTTTATTAGCCTGAAATTGTCCATTAAAATGATGAAACAAGTCATGGGCATTTAGAATTACCAATTAGCTGAAACACCTGATGTTCATATGGGTCATTTGCATACATCCCATGTGCCTCTGATACAAGAGGTTTGGGAGGTCACTCAGTGGAGGTTCTAGCTTTGCTAGAGTTTTCAATTTAAAGGAATTAGGAAGAAAATAACCTATTGTAACATAAGTGCAAGAGTTATTGTATAACTTAGAAATTAATACAATTAGCTCAGGTGAGATATTATACACTTTAGGTGTTTTAAACAGGTACAACCATTAACTGAGTCAATAGTCTTATCTAAATTGAAACTAATGATAGAAAGATCCTTTTATATTTTTATTTGCATAGTCTATTAATGTATGTATGTATGTATTCTTATATTA
This sequence comes from Protopterus annectens, assembly GCF_019279795.1. Lineage (NCBI taxonomy): Eukaryota > Metazoa > Chordata > Ceratodontiformes > Protopteridae > Protopterus > Protopterus annectens. The sequence continues at coordinate 589,776,881 of NC_056733.1, read as the reverse complement.
CCCATGTACTTGTCTGTTTAAAATAAACTGTTTGATCATTATTAATTAGTTTAGGTATAAGTAGATTAATTATGTTAGCTAAAATGGACATTAATATATTATAGTCCACATTTTAAAGTGAAATGGTATGTTTGATGAACACTTTATAGGATCCTTATCTTGTTTTAAAATAGGTGATATAAGGGAATATTTCCATGATGGGGGGGCTTCACCAGTTGTTTTTATTTATCTATAGACCTTATCCAATATTTTAACTGCATCATTCTGTAGTATTTTATATAGTTCTGGTATAAGACCATCTATACCTGGCACCTTATCATGTTTTAGCTTTTCTATTTGATCTTTTATTTCTGTTAAAGTGAATGGTCTATCAATTTGTTTTTATTTGTTCACTTGTTAATTTATTATTTACATTTTCCCTTAGAAAAGTTTCAACTATATCATCATTATCTAGGTTATTTGTATTATTATTTATATTTTCATAAAATATTTTAAAATCCTCAAGAATACTTTTAATAGCTGTTCTATTTTCTTTATTTGTATGTGTTATCATTTCTTTGATATGATTTAGTTTATTAATTGTTTTATTTAACAGCAAGTTTTTGCAAGCTTAAAGGATTTACTGAATATGCCTGAAATTTAAGTTTTTCCAGGTTTATTGAAACTTTGTGATTTAGAATTTTGACATACTTTGTATTTAAATTTTTAAGTTCAGACTGACTGATAATGTCATTTGGTTTAAGATTTAACTTTAGTATATCTGTTTTGTCCTGTAGTGCATTCAGTTCTTTGTCCCATTCTCTTGTTTTACAAATAGAACAGCTTGTAACCTTTCCATTTAAATAAGCCTTTAGTGAATCCACAGGATGACAGGATGATGTCAGTTACTTCACCATTCATGTTTATTTCTGGGAAATGTTTGATCTCTAACATACCAATTGTTGAATCCTTTTATTTTAATAATGTACACTGGTAATCTCCTGTGATGTGTTAGATTGTCAGTTTTAAAATATTAAAGATTATAGCATTTGGGTCCAATAATGGACATGAAACTATTGAAACTTCTCTGACGTGATAACAGATTCTTTTGTGTTCCATATCTACATGAATAATGAGTAACTTGAAGTGAGTTCATTTTCTTTAGCTCATATATATATATCCTTTAAATTCATTAGATTTACAAATTTGTTAAGTGTTTGGCTGAAGAGGTGATTCTCAGCTTTCTATCTACAGTGGAATCTTTGTCTGATAAAATACAATTAAAATAACCAGCCATTATGACTTTCACCTTTCATGTAAGAGGCTATAATGAATAAGTAATTTTTTGCATCTTTAAGTCCAACCCCTGAAATCCAATAAGAATTCACCGATGTATATAGTTTTCTGTTCCACGCAATTATAACAATGTTTAACATACCATTTTTATCAACATAGGTATCTTTTACTTTAGGCATTGCTGGTGAGTTCTTTCATAAAATGAGGGTGCCCCTTCTGTTAGCCTGAAAGCCATAACCTCCTAACATCAAATAATTCTTTAATGAAAGTGTATTTGCATCTTTATTAAGTAAATGTGTTTCCTGTAGAAATACTATTTGAGCTTTATGTAATTGCAAGTATCTGAAAAGACTGCCTCCTTTACTAGCTTATTCAATCCATTAATATTAATAGATACACATTTAAAATCAGACATTTGTACAAGAGAGAGAAAAACAATAGTATAATGAAATCACATGTACACAACTTATTATATACTTTATTTAACAATATTAAATCTTTGGCTACAGACAAAAATTTTGAAAAAAATAAATTACCTAATGATATAACCCTAAAACATTCTACCATGGAGTAATGTATTCCTAGTTTATTGCAAAAGATGAACAAACTACCTCTCAAACTCTCCATTAGACTAACAAAGCTTAGCTCATGCTTCTGATTCATATTAATGTGTTTCATACTTTAGTATGTATCATCTTAAAAAAAAACATCAGTGAGTTATGAATAAGGAAAGTTAAACAGGTGTTCAGAATCTTTATTATAGGTTGACCAAAGAGAATATCTCTACAATCATCTTTACCTATACCTCACATTAATTTCCTGATCTACTAGAGAGAGGAAATCAGTTGTTATTTTCATATTTATTAATTTATAGGTCAGATGATTTTAGATTTTTCTATTTTATTTACTATGTGCAAAGTTGTTCATGAGATCATAAATTAGTACAAGGCTAACTGTCCTTGTGATCCATTACAAGCCCAGCCAATTATCCCATGTGAAAATCAAACCCTGCACCTTGTGCCTGTAAGTTAAACACCTTAACCACTATGACAACCTCCCACCTTGTAGACATATTTATATTCTTTATCTATATACATATTTACTTGTTCTGATCTCTATTTCTGTTTGTATGCTATATCTTATACTATTACTATATCCCTATGTTTTATATTTTAGCTATAATCCTAGTGCAGAGTGTCATATAATAGAACATGTATATTTACCCTTATATATTTGATACTCTTTAATCTAGTACTACTGTTAGAATCAGTCCTATTTTTTCCTTAAATGTTATGTCTAATACTATCTGAACAAATATCTGAAAAATCTTCCCTTTTAAGATTCAAACTTACTACAGTAATTTGTTTTGATATATTAAGTGTTGTAATCATTAAAAAGAGACAATAACGGAAACACAATCCTAATTTTTTTATCAGAAGTGTCATTATATAGGCTAGTATATAAACTGTCCTTTTGGTATACTGCAAGCACTATTTAATAACTGACAGTGGTTTAGAATGCAATTCACTGTCTTTTGCTTATTGCCTAACTTGTATTCACTGACATCTTAACATGTGATTCAAAATATTATGATTATTTACTTTTAGACAGGAAGAAGTAACCTGGACAGTTCTTAGAATTTTAGAACATCCACAGCATCACAAAAGTGCTCATGATTCTAACTAAGCTGCTTCAAGCTGGTCCTCATGACAAGGGCTTGCAAAAGAACAGTGTATCAACTACAATTAACACAAAAATATTCATGAGTGAATCCAAGCCATTTATACATCAATCCCTTAAACCCTTCCAAATTACTAAAAAATAACAAAAACATTTCAAAGTATGTTGACCACTAAAAAGGTACTGTATTGAAATAAATAACATTTATTAATTCAGTAAGCACTATTTGTATGAGATGTTTAATTTAAGTAGATTGTCATTTTTATGGAGACATAGTAAATAAACTTGCATTAAAGGAATAAGAGTTATGTGCGATCCAGGTTTAACTTATAAAAGTGTGAATGTTACTCTTAATTATTTGATAACATTCCAATAATAGCTTTTATATATGTAAGAAACTATATTTGTTATACTTTGTTTATAGCATAGTACAAACTTTCCTGGGTGCTGTTGCGTGTCAAGGGTTCCTATCAGTTCGTCGAAACTTCAGCAGTTCGAACACCATATGTTCGAACTGTGAAGTTTGAAAACTGATTATCGCGAAGCCGCGGAACACCGAATTCTTTCCCAGGGAAAGAATTTTGTGGGCCATTTCTATGGCTTCGCTATATTCAGCACTGTGGTGGAAAGTTACAGGTCGGGTTCAGGTAAGTGTATGATTGTGCGGACGTTAGGGTTAGGGCACGGGTTAGGTGAGTTAGGGTTAGGGCACGGGTGAGGTGGATGTGCAATAGTGACAGACTTTAGGGTTAGGATGGGATAGGTGAGTTAGGGTTAGGGCATGGGTGAGGTGGGTGTGCGATAGTGACATACTTTAGGGTTAGGGCGTGAGTCAGGTGACTGTGCAATAGTGACAGACCTTAGGGTTAGGGTTTGGGTCAAGGTAAGTGGTTAGATAGTAGTGTATGTACAGTTTAGTGTTTGGTTAGATGTAGGATTTTAAGTGTATGTGTGTGGATTGCTGTTTTTTTGGTGTACTTGTGTGTGTGTTTCTTGGAACAGTGATTTTTTTTCCCTGGGAAAATAATCATTGTTCTAAGACTTCAATGTTTTTGCACTTTGAGGTTAGAAGTTCAAACATATGGTGTTCGAACTTCAGCCGTTTCATCGAAGTGATATAGACCCCAAGTCAAGTATACTATCAGTAGTAAGCATTCAGAACTATATAAAAACTGACAGCGGTTTAGAACGCAAATCACTATCTTTTGCTTATTATCTAACTTGTATTCTTTGGCATCTTCATATATGATTCAAAATATTATGATTATTTACTTTTAGACAGGAAGAAGTAACCTGGACAGTTCTTAGAATTTTTAGAACTACCGCAGCATCACAAAACTGCTCATGACTCTAAGTTGTTCCAACCTGGTTTTCATGATAAGGGCTTGAAAATGAACAGTCTATCAGTTGCAGTTCACACAAAAACATTCACAAGTAAAGCCACATCCACACACACATCAATCCCTCAAACCACTCCAAACCACTAAACAAACAACAAAAGAAAATCTTAAAGTATCCCAACCATAAAAAGCCACCGAATACAAAGAATAACATTTAATGATTCAGCAAGCACTATTGCTATGACATCTTTAATATAAAGCAGACTGTAATTTTTTAAAGGAGACATAGCATATAAACTTGCATTAAAAGAATGATAGTTATGTGTGGTCCAGGTTTAAATTGTAAAAGTGTGAGTGTTACTCTAATTATTTGATATCATTGCAATAATAACTTTTATATATGAAAATAACTATATTTTCTATACTTTGTTCTAACACAGCATGTCTTTCCTAGGTGCTACTATCAGTAGCACACTACTGGACCATTTTTTAAGAACCGATAATATAACTTAACATGACTCTTTGGTGTCATTTGTTGCATCTTGTATTATATTTAATAATACATTACTCAACTAGATCTCAGAAAACGTGCCACTTAAGTTTCATCTTAATAATAATTAACTTTTAATAAGATAGTTTAACCTTTTAAAATTGAAATGAAAATAAGTGGCTTTAATTTCATATATTGCTAAAAGAATCAAACTAACATTTTAAAAAGTGAACTAGTAACTATTTGAAGTAGGTAAAGAAAAAAGTAAATGATTTACCTTGTAAAAAGTAATGTGCAGCACCTGCTCATAAGTATTCAATAGCTTATTTAAATTAATTAATAATCATAAAATACATTGATTTTCATTTGTCCTTCAGTTTTTTACTCTTTTTGTCTTTTACCAACCATCTTTTGTTGCATTTCTCTTCAAAGAAGTTGATAGATTCCAGTCCATTTCTTCTGTTTTTTTTTTCTAGGATTTTATTTTTCTGTACAAAGTCCATTGCAATTTCCGAGCTGTTAAAAATCTTCTTTCCTTCTGGAAGGTGAATCCTTATTTTTCCTGGAAACTAGATTTGTGCTTTAATATTGTTTTGCTTTAAACTTTCAACAAGTGGCACACATGATTTTCTCCTGGACATCACTAATGTAGAATAGTATTTCCTTTAATTTTAACTGGATAATTAGTCTGTGCAGCTTTTAAGACTAAATCCTTATCTTGACTTGAGAAAAATCTTACAATTAAGACCTTGGTGGAGGTGGGTTTTTTTTTTAAGATGAGTTAGAAAGTGAAATATGTGCCATTTTGATGACAAAGAAAAAACCTTCAGACAACTTCAAAGTTTTAGGCAGCCAGGGATTAAGGAATTGAATCATACTGTCTCCCTCTTCTTTTTCAGGAATCCTGTAAATCTTGATGTTGTTCCTTCTAGATCTGTTCTCTCTAAGTCCTCTGTTTTATCCCTGAATAAGTTGCTTTGTTTCAGAAAAAATTCAGTGTTATTCTCATTTTCAAGTGATTGTCCATCAAAATTAGACTCTTCTGTACTCGAGATTTGTGATGATTGCTGTTTAAGAGATCTGTTCAGCACTTCAACTTGTTTTTTACATTCCTCTTTAACATTGTCCAATTTGCTTTGCAATTTATATATCTTTGCAGATTATAGGTTTATAGGTACATATAAGGTTACTAGGCTAACAGCCCTAGGGCCTTAACAAGCCTAGCCATGCAATACCCTTGTTCCCTAGCTGACCATGGTTAGATGGTTATTGTTAGCAGAGTGAATCAATGATTAGCACCAACTGCCCCTGTCCATAAGGGACATAGGTGCCACTCCCAGAGTGAATTTGCAGTGTCCCATCCAATTGTCAAGGTCACACTTAAATAGGGTCATTGAGGAGCTCTGCTTCACATGAAATGTGAGTTTATTCCAGAGGAGCGGCAATCTCTGGGAGACATATCTGTCTCTCCAACATGTTCTGTTTATATCACAGGCTGGATTGAGATCCCTGGAGTTACTGACTCTTGTCCCATTTCATTTGCGGACATGCAGCATTTCCATTAGGGCAGGATCAGAGATTGCTTTGTAGGCCAGGCACAGGTTGCCTCTCAGCAGCCTGTAGGATACAGAGTACAGAGACACGGCCTTCAGTCTTTCAGTATATGTCATGTTTTGGAGACCCTCAATTTTCTTGGTTAGAAACCTCTGTGGTCTTTCCAGTTGTTGCAGGTGTCTGGTGAGGTAAATGCAAAAGGGAGCACTGTACTCAATTAGTGGTCTAATGAGGGTCGAGTATACAGGAGTTATAATATCCTTAGTCTTGGATGCATTGCCCTTATTTACAAAATCTGCAGCATAGAAGGCTTTCCTTACCACTGTGGAGACATGGTGATCAAAGTTTAAATTGCTCTCAACCTGTGTTCCCAAGTCTCTCAACACTGTGCTTGAGCTTAGGGGGTGCTATCTACTGTATAATGACTTCTTTGCCAAAGGGGATAATGATGCACTTTTTTGTGTTTACTTTTAGACTGTGACTCTGGCACCAATCATTAGTGTGCATTAGCCCCTTTTGTAATATGTTAACATCATCGGGGGACTCAATGATTGCACCTGATTTGCAGTCATCTGCAAACTCAGTAAGGCACAGGCCATCTACTTTTGCCTGAACATCTGAGAAGCATATTCCAAATAGTAGATGGCCCAGCACAGATCCCTGTGGTACACCACTGGTAACTGGTTTACTGGTGGAGGTGGAATTTGACAGTATATATTCTGTTGGTGAGCCAGTTTGCTACCCATCTAGTGATGCATTGGTTAATCTCCAGCTAGAAGACTTTCTCAGTCAAGATAGATGATATGTACTGCCTTGCCCTCATCCAGGCTTTCATGACATTCTTAAAGAAGTCTACCAGGTTTAGTGCCATTAACAAAGCCAAACTGGGTTGGGTCAAGAGTTTGGAGGTTGCCTATATCCAGATAACTCACTGATGTTACTTAGTATAGCCAGTATGTCATGTTTCAGAGCACTGTTCTGTACACTGGGCGTAGAGTTGCTCAATCTGAGACAATCAGTTCTTTAGAGTTTTCTTTACAGAAAAAAGCAACTAAAAGAGTTTCAAACTTACTTTTTGTAGTAAATCTTTCAGCAGATGTTCAACTATAATTCATAATGTTTTGAAACAGACTATTTGAGTTTTTTAGTAAAAGTCCTGTCAGAGATGTTAAAATGAAGCAAAACTAAAAAAAAACAGTGCTTTTAACTGCTCACCATCTTGGCCACCTGGAGTAACTTATTCCTCAATCAAATATCTGAGCAAGATAATAACAGTATGGATATAACACAGGAGCTGAGAAGAGGTCTAGCCCCTTGATGAAGCCCAAATGAAGACTGTGTCCATTAGTCCTTCTCAATCCTACAATTGTTGGAGTCTTGGAAGGATGAATAAATCTGAACCATGTGTGAGGAAAAAGTGGTGTCACTGGCTACTACTTAAAAAGGAAGAAGCCACACTAATAACCAAGTGAATCTTTACAAGTCTAGATTAAACCTGCCTAGTGGTTGGGTCAGCAGCATCTACATGGGATTCACTCATATTGGCTTATTCAAGTAATTGAAACAAATGCAGCAGGAACAAAATCTGCAAGGATAAATAAGAAGCTATGAGTGACTTTTGGTTTGTGCAGCTTGGCCATCTGAATGAACTTTGTAATCAGAGGAAATATTGGAAATAAACATAAAGGACTCTGGGGGGGGGGGGCTTTCTGGACCACAGCATCCTGAAGCATCCCCCTCAGTGGAGGAATTAGGAAAAAGTACTACACTTTAAGTTGGTTGGAGAAATTAACTAGGTCTTATGTTCTGCTCCACATCCAGAACTACTTCCAAGCCATTGAGGGAATGAGGATCTACTTGTGGGACATCACTAGACAATGACTGAGATTGCCCAATGATGAACTAGTCACCATGGAATAGGCTTGGCTACCAGAAAACAACTTGACAAAAAAGTTATGTACTTACCATAATGTTCCATCTGTGTTGTCCATTTTTATTCTTCCTCAACTGTTGGGTTCGGATCTGATCCTCAGATCCGACTCGGCCATTACTTTAGCTCATGGCCACCAAAAAGCTCTCAAGCTCCTCTCTTACCCATAATGCACCACCTCCTAACATATCCCAGATCTTGCTTGCTGGTTTACCGAAAATAGGAAGTAATAATATAATATTCCTGACAGAAGAAACCATACCTAAAGCTCAAAATGAGGGACAGTGGTGTCCTTATAAACTTTCATTCTTCTAGAAATCAACTGTGAAAAAGGTTGGGGGTTGATAAGTGGGAAGTTGAGGAAGAATGAAAATGCACGGTCAAGAAAACAAAGGCCCACCGATCTCTTATAAGTCATTTTCATATAAAACAACAAAGCTTTCAAATCCCCAAGACTCTTTCTTCAGTCCCAGGTGGACTCTAAGGAAGGATATTCCTAAGTACAGTTGAGCCAAAGGCTACTCTTCTCCTTAAGACTAGATCCAGTTTGTAATGAGTAATAAAGGTTTGAGGATTGGCCCAAGCTGCAGATGGATATATGTCATCCATGGAATCCCTAGAGGGAAACACTGAAGAAGTTGCCATGGACTTAGTTGAATAGGATGTTAAAGGTTTTAGTAATGCTAGACTAAATGTGCTGTAGACAAATGATATGTGATCCATCAGCCATCTGGCTATCGTTACTTTTGTAACTGATTTGCCCAATTTACAATCTGCAAAGGAGACAAATAATTGATCTGTCTTCATAATTTCTTTTGCTCTATGTAAGTAAAAATTTAATTGTGGACATCCAATAAATGCTACATATATTCAACTTTGCTTGCAAATTTAGAAAAGAAAACTGGCAGATTAAAGGACTGGCTGATACTGGATTCTGACACCACCTTAGGAAGGAAGGAAATACGTAATGTTACTCTAGCTCTATGTAAAATCATGTAGGGAGGTACAGAGGACAATGCTTGGAGTTCTGAAATTCTTCTAACAGAGGTAATGGCTAATAGAAAAATAGTTTTCCTTGACAGGAATTTAAGATCACATTTTTCTGCTGGTTCAAAAGGGGATGAATTAAGGTATACAGTACCACATTTAAATCCCATGGTGGAGTAAGGTCATTAAAAGGAGGCCTCAGCAGGAGAGTGCATCTCAAAAAAGCCTTACAAAGCTTAGATGAAGCCAAGGAAGAATTCTGAAATCCAGTATAAAAGTTAGAGATTGCTGCTAACTGAACTGTAATTGTTGAGGAGATAGCTCCCTCATTAAAAATTGTTGCCAAAAATTCAAGAACACATTGAGAAGGGATCAATGTGTTTCCAATGTGCCCAAAAACACAAACCTGTTCCATTTACTTCTGTAAAGTTTTCTTGTAGAAGCCTTATGGGAAGATAAAAGTATATAATAGATGGGGAGAAAGCATCTGTTGTCTGACTGTTAAAGAAATTGGAGAAACTATGCTGTTAGCTTGAGGTTTGAGATATCAGGATGAGTCATTCATGTTGGGTGAGACAGTTGGTCTAGAATCGGATTCAGAATCCAAGGTGGTTAAAGTAGATGAGGCCAAAGGAAGGGGAAGCAAATCTGTTGAGGCTAGTAAGGTGCAATGAGGATAACTTTGCTGTTCAACCAGGCAGCTTTCTGCAGTAATTTGGGAAGTAGAAAAGTTGAGAGGTAGGCATAGAAAAGACCGGGGGGGGTGGCCAACCGTGGAGTAGAGCATCCCTCTGTGATTTTCCTAGTGGGGGATCAGAGCAAAGAAGCTGCTGTATTTGTTTAGGGGAGAAGCAAAAACATTGCAGCAAGGCTGACCCCATTTATAGAAAATCATTTCTGTCACTTTCATGTTGAGAGATGACTCATGAGATAGTAGAATGGACTTGCTTGATTTGTCTGCTATCACACTGGACTTGCCCAAAATGTGTGTTGCTATAAGAAAGCAGTTGGAAGAGATCATCCATTGCCACACTCTGAGGGCTTCTCGACACAAGCGGTAAGACCTGGCTCCTTCTTGCTTGTTGATGTACCAAACTACTGACATGTTATGTTGTCCATCTGAATCGCAATTGTCCAGAAAGAGAGACAGTCTTGGAAGGCCTACAATGCTAAGAGTACAGGTCCCATTTCCATGACATTGAGATGCATATTGGCCTCTGTGATGGCCATGCCCTGGCCCAGCAGTCAAGGAGCCTCAATCCTCACCACTAACACCAGTGAGGGGTGTCTTATATAGGATGAAAGGATAACAAATACACACAGTAAAGTGCAATTTCCCTTAACAGCACACAGAGATCACAGCCAGTCCAGGCCTGGTCACTCCCTTGATCTCCAGGTCACCAAATAAGACTCCCCACTGGCACAGCTACAGGGTCCAGATCTCAGCCAGCTGGGCAAGCTAAAATCTCCAGCACCCTCTCTATCCAACCAGTGCTTCATGTCCCTGTCCAAGTAACTGACACACACACACTTTGAGATAAGAGTTTATACACCCACACAAGACACTTTTGGGGAAGGCTGGCATAGGTTCTCCAGCTGTGCCCCTTTTACCCAGACTATACAGAAGTAATCACTGCCACCACCCAGCTAATGTTTATCAGCTACTCAAAGGCCCTTAAAAGGGTGTTCAATTATTACTGCACATTATTATTATCCAATTGGTAGTATCGCCCAGGGCTAAAGCTATAGGAGTGGCTTTGTACAATCTTACCAAAGGCATGCAAGCATTCTTAAGAGCTTAAATTATCTCTACACAAAACAGCCACAGTTGAAAGGTTTTAAAATATTTAATAATAAATAAAACACAAAACAATACTTCTTACTACACAGTGCTAGTCAATAGTTCAGAGATCATAGAGAAATACTTAAAATAATTCAGTAGTACAGTTCTGACATCACAGAAAAACACAGTCCAATCTTTCTAGTTTCCAGCTATTTCTAAGAGAAAACACAAGTGTAACATAACTTACATATAAAACACAGGCAGAGTACTGATGAATTGGATGGTCAAGACAAAAATGCTTAATGCCCTCTGATTCTCTCTGTTTTCAAAATCACATTCTTGGTTCCCATTACACACATTTCCCTGGGTTCCCAGGCTAACAGAAACTACATTTACATTCTTAACATCCCCTTTTGTTACCCTGCAGCTGGTCAGGTAGCAGAGTGATAAAATACATTTGCATGTTTAAATCTAGCAATTTAACTCTTGGTTAAAACAATAGAAAGAATGTCTTCATCTAGACAGGCCGGAGCTGACTTTAGACCAAAGGGTCACAATATGTTTTACATGGTCAGCAGGGAGCACTGTTGTTACATTTTTTTGCAGTTCCACATCTAACAGCATTTTTTTCCTATTTAAGATAACAAGCCTGTGGTTCACATTAATATTTACAAATGATAAAATTTTTATAGATAATTATATCTGGCTAGGCTGGCAGCCTTCACATCCCCCCCCCCCCCCCCCGGAGAACTCATTTTTCAAGTGACCCGTGAGAAACACTGCTTGAGAGAGTTAGGTCTGTCTGAGTATGCCTTACCCCGTCCCTTGTCTTGAGAGCCTATCTACATTGGCATTACTAACCCCACTGCGGTGCTGCACTGACATATATGCTTACAACACCAGACTCTTCTTAGCATCTTGGCATTTTGCTGGCTGGCTCTGTTTAACCATGTTAGTGGGCTGTGATCTGTCATAACAATGAATTTCCTTCCATACATATAAGGCTGAAGCTTCTGCCATGCCCACACTATGGCTAGACATTCCTTTTCTACAGCTGCATAGCATTCCTCCATGGGTTGGAGCCTACGACTGAGATAAACCACTGGGTGCTCTTCCCCTCTGAAGAAATCTGGCTAAGTACAGCCCCCACCCCATGGTTTGAAGCATCCACCTGCACAACATATTCTTTGCTGTAATCTGTACTAGCTAACACACGGGGTCCTCCCAAAGCTTCTTTAAGCTTCTGGAATGCCTGCTCACATGCTGGGGTCCACACTACCTTATCTGGCCTGTTCTTCCTTGTCAGGTCTGTGAGGGGAGCAGCTATGGTACTATAACTGGGGACGAACTTTCTGCAGTACCCTGCTGTCCCTAAAAATGCCCTCACCTGCTTTTTAGTAACAGGTGCCAGCCATGTCTGAATGGCTTCCACTTTGACAGGTTCTGGCCTTATCTTACCACTCCCCACTCTATGTCCTAGGTAGGAGACCTCTGCCATACCCACCTGACATTTGCTCGGCTTAATAGTCAACCCTGCCCTCTGTAGTCTCCCCAGCACCTCCCTGACATGCTGAAGGTGCTCTGGCCAGGAATGGCTGTAGATGGCAATATCATCTAGGTAAGCAAGGGCAAACCCTCCTGCTCCTGCTAGGGTATTATCTACCAGCCTCTGGAAAGTCACTGGGGCATTCTTCATACCAAAGGGCATCCTTGTGAACTCATACAAGCCAAAAGGAGTCACAAAGGCTGACTTCTCTCTAGCACTGGGAGTCAAGGGCACCTACCAGTAACTCTTGGTAAGATCAATGGTTGTAAGATACTTAGCCCCACCCAGCTGCTCTACGGCCTAATCTGTCCTAGGCATGGGGTAAGCATCTGACTCTGTGTGACTATTTAATTTCCTGTAGTCTACACAGAACCTGGTGCTGCCATCCTTCTTTGGCAACAGCACCAATGGGGAGGCCCATTGACTGTTGGACTATTGAATCACCCCTAGTTCCAACATCTCCTGTACCTCCTCCCTCAGAGTCTGTTTGACTCTCTCAGGCACTCTATAAGGGGCCTGCCTAATAGGCCTTTGGGGCCCTGTATCCACCTGGTGCTGCCCCAGGTGGGTGCAACCTGGTTTCCCAGTGAACATGTCCCCAAATTCTTGTAACACTGCTTGGATTTCTTGAACCAGGGTAGGAGACAGCTGCTGGGACATTGCTACCCTTTCCACTGAGGTGTCAGCCCAAGCCTCACTGAGATCAATCCCCAGATCTCCCTCACAGACTCCTCCTGTAATCCACTGCAAATGCTCAGCACAAGGGACTCCCTATCATGGTAAGGTTTCATCATGTTAACATGGTACAATTTGTGCCCCTGCCTTCTGCCTAGCAGTTCCACCATGTAGTTAACATCACTTACCTTTCTTACCACCTTGTAGGGTCCCTCCCAAGCTGCTTGTAGTTTGTTGTGTCTGACAGGAATGAGAACCATTACCTGCTGCCCCACATCATACTCTCTAGCTTGAGCATTCCTGACATACCACACCTTTTTCTGTTGTTGGGCTTCTGCCAGGTTTTCCTGGGCCAAACCCATGAGTTCCCTTGAGCCTTGTCCTGAGGTTTAGGACATATGCCACAACAGAATCCTTGTGAGACTCGCACTTGCCTTCCCACTCATCTCAAATTAAATCTAGGGATCCCCTCACCCTATGCCCATACAGTAACTCAAAGGGTGAAAAACCTGTGGATTCCTGGGGAACCCCTCTGTAAGCAAACAACAGATGGGGCAAATATTTGTCCCACTCCCTCTTAAACTGATCTGTAAATGCCCGTAGCATGGACTTGATTGTAGAGTTTAACCTCTCAACAAGATCATTAATCTGAGGGTGGTCTTCGTGTGCTTCACCCCACAGGACTTCAAAAGACAAGCCAGCAGGTCTGATATAAAATTGGCACCTCTGTCAGTCAGTATTTCTTTTGGGAAACCTGCCCTGCTGAAAATATCTAACAAAGCATTTGCCACCTTCTCTGCCTCAATGGAGGACAAAGCCACTGCCTCAGGGTATCGTGTAGCATAATCCACTACCACTAGGATATACTTTTTCCCTGTGGAACTTGGGTACTCAGAGGACCCACAATATCCATAGCTACCCTCTGAAATGGCTCCTCAATCACAGGCAAATGCAGCAAAGGGGCTCTCACCTTGTCTCCTGCCTTGCCTACCTTTTGGCACTGCTCACTGGTCCTACAGTACCGTTACATCTCTGGAAATTCCAGGCCAATAGAAGTTCTCCATAATAAGCCACTTTGTACATTTTATGCCCATATGACCTGCAAAGGGAATATCATGGGCTATGGCTAGAAGCGCCAGATGGTAGGCTCTAGGCACTAGCAACTGCTGTACTCTCTCACCTTCTAGCCCTCCCTCAGGGGTCCACTCTCTGTATAATAACCCTTTGTCCCAGTATACAGATTCCCCCTTTCCTTCAGAATCAGGTGCCTCCTTAGCTACCTGCCTCAGGCCTTACAATGTAGGGTCTGAGAGCTGAGCCTGCCTCAGCTCTCACCTTGTAACCCTTCCCAGCTCCCCTTCCACAGGAAATCTGACATCCTCTGACAATGGTGCCTCACTGTCAGCCTAGGTACTACTACTAACCTCTACCTTTGCAGTCACTCTGTCCAAGTGACCATCAGTACCCAACAAGCAGTTGTGGCTCACCTTCAGTCTCACTGTTACAGCATAGCTCACTCCCTGAATTAACCACCTCACCAGTCCTGGCTGCAAGTATGCAGTCTGGGTCTCCCCCAGGCTACCAAACTTATCTGCTTGTCTCCAAGTCTAACTGCGTGTAACTGCACAAGCACAGGGTACTGCGCTATCAAAATCATTCCCTATCAGGACATCTGCAGGTATATCCTCAAAAACACCTACTTGCTGGCTTCCTTTTCCACCCTCCCAGTCAAGGTGAACCTTAGCCAAAGGTATTTGGAATGGGATCCCTCCTAAAGTCCTGACTGGAGTAGACTGCCCAGGCAAGTAGTGCTCCCTCTGTAACCGTTGCAGGCTTTACAATGGTTATATCAGAGGCTGTGTCTCTCTTGGCAATGGCCTCTTTGACATTCACTACAATTGGATATAACCTCTGGTGGTAGTTTTGTACCCTTGTTGTCCCAAGACAACCTACTATTGGCATTTTGTCTTTCCCACTTGCTGTCCCCCTCACCTTTTGCTCTCCACCTTGCCTCCATGGACACCTGTATGCCACATGGCCCCACTGGTTGCATTCAAAACATTTAACCCTAGCTCCTGAATGTGTACCTGGACTAGTGGCTTCCCCTGCTACTGGCAGATTCAGTTGAGGCAAACTGTGCTGTTCACTATGTGTTCCTTTAGACCCATGAACAGTACTGGGGTCTCTTTCCTGTCCAGGGCTGCCCTGCTTGCTATGTAAAGGTCTCCCTTCTTCCCCAACTCATCTGAAGTAGCACATTGTCTATCAGTTAACCAGATCCTCAGGCAAAGTGCTAAGGGCTTGTTCCCTCACCAAAAGGTCTGTTAGCCCTTCAAAAGTGGCGACTTGACATCCACTCACCCAACTATGGAAATAAGTGCTCAGTTCAGCAACATATTCACACACACTTTCATCTGCCTTGTGTCTATTCTCACAAAACTTATTCCTATATGTTTCAGGTGTTAGCTTAAACAATTCTAACAAATGATTTTTGACAACAGTATAATCAAAATATGCGTCAGACATTTCTGACAAAATAGTTACAGCTTTACCATGGAGTAAGGAGGTCAGGAAACATACCTAGAGCCTTTGGTCAACACTATACTGTTTGCATATCCTCTCAAACATATGAATGAAACTATTAAAATGATCTCCCTCTTTAAACTGTGGAAGAAATTTACTGACCTGTTGTGTTTCTGAGGTCCAGTTACTCCCTTCCCCATTACCTCCATGACTCTGGCTGTCAGCATCTCCTTCTCATGCTGCTTCTGCCTCTCCTTTTCCTCAGCTTCCAGGCATAGCAGTTTCTCATATCCTCTAGACACCTCAGTCTCTCAGTTGCTTCTATTTCCACACGCCTGGCCTCCAACTCAAGTCTCTTTAGCTCCAGATGGATTTTTAAGTCCTCTGCAGAAAGGTTGAGCTGTCCATTCTCTGAGGGTATTACATCTTCACTGCCAGTCTGATTGTCCTCCTGCTTGCTATTTTCTGATGCAGCTGTAACCAAGGCTGCAATCAGGTCTGCCTTAGTCAGGTTTCCATGCACCAGTCCCCTAGCCTGGCATATCTCCACCAGCTGGCTCCTTGTCAGCTTTCCATACTCCTCTGCTGACATGCTGTCTGCTCATCCTGACTAACTAAGCTAACAAAAGAAATAAAACAATTGTGATCTGAACTCTGAGTATTCAATGCATGGCTGATTTAGAGTACAAAACACCTTCAAAACTCATTGTACACAAGCTACAGGAATTCACTCTACCCACACCACTAAAAGCCAATTAGTATTTGCCACCAATTAATATGTGATGTGGATATCCCACCACTGCCAAACAATATGCGACACCCGTGCCCTGGCCCAGCAATCAAAAAGCCTCAATCCTCACCACTAACACCAGTGAGGGGTGTCTCATATAGGAGGAAAGGATAACAAATACACACAGTAAAGTGCAATTTCCCTTAAGAGCACACAGAGATCACAGTAAGTCCGGGGCTGGTCACTCCCTTGCTCTCCAGGTCCCAAATAAGACTCCCCACTGGCACAGCTATAGGGTCCAGATCTCAGCCAGCTGGGCAAGCTACAGGAATTCACTCTACCCACACCACTAAAAGCCAATTAGTATTTGCCACCAATTAATATGTGATGTGGATATCCCACCACTGCCAAACAATATGCGACACCCGTGCCCTGGCCCAGCAATCAAAAAGCCTCAATCCTCACCACTAACACCAGTGAGGGGTGTCTCATATAGGAGGAAAGGATAACAAATACACACAGTAAAGTGCAATTTCCCTTAAGAGCACACAGAGATCACAGTAAGTCCGGGGCTGGTCACTCCCTTGCTCTCCAGGTCCCAAATAAGACTCCCCACTGGCACAGCTATAGGGTCCAGATCTCAGCCAGCTGGGCAAGCTAAAATCTCCAGCACCCTCTCTGTCCAACCAGTGCTTCGTGTCCCTGTCCAAGTAGCTGACACACACACACACTTTGAGATAAGAGTTTATACAACCACACAGGCACTTCTGGGTAAGGCTGGCACAGGTTCTCCAGCTGTGCCCCTTTTACCCAGACTATACAGTAGTAATTACTGCCACCACCCAGCTAATATTTATCAGATACTCAAAGGCCCTTAAAATGGTGTCCAATTATTACTGTGCAATATTATTATCGAATTGGTAGTATCGCCCAGGGCTTAAGCTATAGGAGTGGCTTTGTACAATTTTAGCAAAGGCATGCAAGTACTCTTAAGAGCTTAAATTATCTCTACACAAAACAGCCACAGTTGAAAGGTTTTAAAATATTTAATAATAAATAATAAAAACACAAGACAATACTTCTTACTACACAGTGTTAGTCAATAGTTCAGTGATCACAGAGAAATACTTAAAATAATTCAGTAGTACAGTTTGACATCACAAAAAAATCAGTCTAATCTTTCTAGTTTCTAGCTATTTCTAAGAGAAAGCACAAGTGTAAGATAACTTACATATAGAACACAGGCAGAGTGTTGATGAGTTGGATGGTCAAGACAAAAATGCCTAATGTCCTCTGATTCTCTCTATTTTTAAAATCACATTCTTGGTTCCCATTCCACACACTTCCCTGGGTTCTCAGGCTAACAGAAAAAAGAAGTTATGTCTTACTATAACATTCCATCTGAGTTGGTGAACTTCTTCCATTCATCACTGATGAGTACGATTCCGAACCCTCGGAACCGAGTCAGCCAAATGCCAAGCTAGCGTACACCAAACTCTTGAGCCATACTATTACCCACAATGCCCTTCATCCCATACCTCAGATCAAGTTTGCAGAAAGTACAGTTTTGTACCTACCATAAATGTAGATGTTCGAGGATTCCATTGCTGCAGTCCTTACTATTGGGTATAGTCCGCATCCAGTCGGCCCGAATACCAGAGTATAAGGCTGACGTCGGTCAGGGCGCATTAGACTGACGTCAGTACGTCAGGGTACTAATGCGCATGACCGGCGTCATATCCTCAGTCTTTTCTTGCCCCAGATGTCAGAAGACCCTAAAAAGACAAGGCCCAAAATACCTGCACCAAAACATGAACAATATATACAAAAATATAAGCAGGTAAACTCACCTACACAACCACCCCTAAACACAGAGGGAAGGAGGGAGGACTGCAGCAATGGAATCCTCGAACATCTACATTTATGGTAGGTACAAAACTGTACTATGTTCTTCGTTTTCCATTGCTGCAGTCCTTACTATTGGGTAGAATCCCAAAGCAGAGGTAAGGGAGGCTGGCAAATCATAAAGAAGCAGGAGCTGACAACATGCCTTGCAAAACAGCTGTGGCAAAACCAGCCCTAGACTTAGAGTAGATAGGAAGGTGATAATGCTTAGAGAAAGTATGCACTGAACTCCAAGTAGCTGCTTCCAAAATATCCTTAGTTGCCACCCCGTAGAAATGCTGTTGAAGTGGCAGTAGCCCTAGTGGAATGAGGCCTAATCCCAGCTGGAACCTCCTTGCCATGATGGGAATAACAAAATGTAATGCAAAAGCCAATCCACCTAGAAATAGTTTGTTTTGACACAGGCTTGCCCTGAACTCAAAGCAAAGGAAACAAACAACTGCTGAGACTGCCTAAAATCCTTAGTCCTGCTTAAGTAATAACGCAATTGCCTGTGTACATCTAAAGTATGCAAAATCTTTTCCCCTTTATTTTGGGGGTCTGCATAAAAGTAGGCAAATGAATAGTTTGGTTTAAAGCCACACTAGAAACCACCTTAGGCAGAAAGGAAGGATTAGTACGTAATGATACCCTATCCTTATGGAAAATCAAAAGGCTCGACTGCCATAAGGGCCTGCAACTCAGACACCCTTCTTGCAGAAGTAATAGCCAACAAAAAGCAGTCTTCCATGACAAATATTTCAATTCAGCAGTAGCCGCAGGCTCAAAAGGTTGTAGAGTAAGTTTTTCCAACACAAAATTGAGATCCCAAGCAGGAGTAGGAGCTCTACGTGGGGTCTTATATTTTTGCCCTCTAAGAAACTGCTTGAACAAAGGATGCGAAAACAATGGTGGGTCACAATCATAGTGAGCTGAGATTGCTGCAGCATGAATCTTAATGGAAGAGAAGGACAGACCCTTGTCCAGTAACTCAGTAAGATATTGAAGAGCCATACTCAAATTAGGCTCAGAAATCTCCAAATTCTTTGCTTTACTCCAAAATAAAATCTCTTCCATTTTGCTGCGTACACTTTCCTTGTACTAGGTCTTCTAGCTTCCCTAATCACATTTAAAACTTGTTGAGGAAGTTGAGACCTGCTGTGTTCCAACACAGAATATGCCAGGCTGTCAGATGAAGAGAGTGAAGCTTGACATTGAGCAGATGACCGTCCTGCTGGGATAACAGATGTGGAATCAAAGGTTAAGGCCATGGAGGCTTCTTTACCAGACTCCGTAGTAGAGGGTACCAGTGTTGCCGAGGCCAATCTGGAGCTAACAAAATCATCCTTGGCCTGTCCTGTCTGACCTTTAACAGTACCTTTGGAAGAAGAGGCAGAGGTGGAAAGGCATACACATGAAGGTTTGTCCAACTGAAAGACAGAGCATCCACTTCCCAAGCTGTGTGATGAAACCCCTTTGTGCAAAACTGTGGCAGCTGGTGGTTTAGTGGAGAAGCGAACAGATCTATGTCTGGAGTTCCCCAAGACACTGTCAATTTCTGAAATACATGAAGATCCAGTTTCCACTTGTGGGGATCCATGATTTGTCTGCTGAACATATCTGCTAAGGAGTTCTGTGCTCCTGGCAGAAACCTTGCCTGAAGAGTTAGGTGCAAGAGCGCAGTCTCCCATAAAATCATTGCTTGCCTGTATAGAGGATAAGAATGTGTTCCCCCTTGTTTGTTGAAGTACCACATGACAGTTGTGTTGTCTGTTAGAATCAACACCTGCCCTGGAAGAAGTAACTCCTTGAAAGCCAGCAATGCGAACTGGACTGCTAACATCTCCTTCATGTTGATATGTAGATGCTGTAGTCTGGCAGGCCACTTGTCTTGTATCCACTTTCCATTTAGATGAGCTCCCAAGTAATGTCTGAGGCATCTGTCGGTAAAATCTGACTCGCCTCTGGCCGGGTCACAGAGAGTCCCTTGTTTAGGTGACATTCCTGAGCCCACCACAAAAATTCTCTTTGAAGGCAAGGTATTATTTGAATGACAGTGTCTAAATACTGGCAGTGCTGTGTCCAGACATTTTGAGATACCATTGTAACTTCCTCATATGCAGTTTGGCATTGGGAAGCACCAGAATACAAGATGCCATGAACCCTAATGCTTGTAGGACTGTCTCTGCAGTCAGCACGGACTGATGAGATAGTTGATGGAAGTAAAGTGATAGACTCTTTTGTTTGTCCGGGGTTAAAAGGCCATCTGGGCTGCTGTATTCAGTCTCACACCCAGAAAGCACATGTCTTGAGAGGGTACTAGACTGGACTTTATTTCGTTCACAGAATACCCTAGGCATCTTAGCACTGCTAGAAGATATTCCAGATGCTGTAGAAGGTCTTCCTTTTCTTGAGCCAGAATCAGGCAGTCGTCTAAATAAGGATAGATTTGAAGGCCTTGTAGCCTGAAGTAAGCTATCACTGGAGCCAGAACCTTTGTGAATACTCTGGGCAGTAGATAAGCCAAAGGGCAATGCAGAGAACTGATAATGAGAATCTCCAGCTCGAAACCGCAGATACTTCCTGTAACTTAGCCTGAGAGGCACATGAAGGTAAGCTTCCTCGAGATCTAAAGTTACCATCCAGTGATCTTTGCCCAGCAGGGGTAAAAGCTGTTGTAACGTCAACATCTTGAACTTGGGAATGTCCAGATAAGTGTTGAGGAGAGATAAATCCAAAAGCAGTCTCCACGTGTTCCCTTCTTTGATACTAGGAACATGCGAGAATAAAATCCTAGGCCCCTTTCTGATACAGGGACTGGCTGAATGATGTCCAACACCCATCTGTCTCGAGTAATTAAATCCCAATTTTCTTTGAAAAGAGACAGTCGTCCTTCCAAAGGAGCTGCCAGACGAGAATCTACTGGCAGCTAAAAAGGCAGGTCATTGGGTCTGTTTACGAAAGGACTGACCCCTGCCCTCACCAGAAGTCTGAGCAGGTGAACTCCTGTTCTAGGCCTAAAGAACCTTGAGCCCTGCCCCTACCACGTCTAGACCTACCCCTAGACTGGGAATCATAAGCAGGATATGTCCACCCCTTAGCAGGCCAATTTCTACTAAACTTGGTGGCTGTACCTGCAAAAAGTCTTTAACAGTTTGCATAGACTTAGCTTTGTCCTCCATTTTCTTTAAAACTGCTTCCACAGGCGAACCAAACAACACATCAGACTGTAAAGGAGCATCCAAAATCCTTGTCTTAACATGCTCAGCCAAATTTTGATCCCTCAACCAGGCATGCCTGCGAAGAACAGAACTAGTGGCAGCCACCCTCGAGGAGGCCTGCACAGCATCAAAACCACATTGCAAAGAATGCTTGCCCACTTGTTCAGACACATAAACTAAATCCAGCAAGTCTTTACAATCAATACCTTCCGCCAAAGCATCCACCTTAGATTTCAATTGTGAAAGGAGATAATTTTGATATTTCAGCATGTGAAACTGACAATTCAACGCTCTCATGGCTAGAGTGGAAGAAGTATACACTTTCTTACCCCACCTATCTAACGCCCTTGCCTCTTTGTCAGTGGGAACAGGATTTTTGACCACAGAGGCCTTAACACCTTTAGGCCCCTGAGAAACAGTTTCTGGGTCCGCCCTAGGACTCTTAAACAAATACTTATGAGCTTCGGACACCCTATAGTACCTATCAGGTTTAACAGGAGCAGGAGGCAAAGAAACAGGGTTCAGGGAAGCCTCTGCAAAAACATCTTCCACCACATACAACACAGGAGGTATAGCTAAGGGCCAATGCTGGGGTAAAACAAGAATTCCCTAAGCCTCTTCCTGGAATCAGAGTAATCCTGGCCTTCCCATTTAAAGTGCTCCCTCATGGAATGCAGAGTCTCTGAAAATGAAAAATCCTCAGGAGGAGAAGCAAGGAGTGGCATCATCCACATCAGAATCAGAATAATGAGGATACTCCTGCAAATCTTCCAGAAGACTCAGAAGCCCTGAACCCTGTTCAAAACTGTCAAACTCTGGTTCCACTCTAGGCCTCTTATCAGGAGGGCCCATAGAACCTCTAATCAGAGTAATCAAATCTTCTGCCATTTTAAGCATATGTTTCTTAGGTACAGAACCCGAAAGGCTAGGAGAAGCCCCTACTGAAGCTGAAGTTGGCCTACCTCTAAAAGAAGTTTTGGCAACAGAAGGAGAGGCTCTAACTACTGTGGGAAAAGAGGGAAGAATAGTCACCTGAGAAGCCCCCTCAGCCTGGCCTGCCTCCTGAGAGGGTACATCCTGTAACAGTAAAGTTTCTGCCTGAGACTCCATAGAAACTCCTGGCAAAACCTCTGGCTCCACTGAGCCACCTAAAGAACCGACGTCCGGGACTGCCGGTTCATCAACCCTAGGCTTCGCTGTTTTGTCCTTGCGCTTCTTGGGCGGGCGCCGGAGCATCCGGCGGCATTTTATAATTGCAACGCTTCCCAAACACTAATCTGGCACAGTCTAACCTCCTCTTAATAGTGCGTTTGTTAAACCTAGCACAAGAGCGGCAACCAACAACGCGTGCTCAGGCCCTAAACAAGGTATACACAATGTATGGTAATCCCTATGAGGTATTTGTTTCCCACAAGAAATACAGTTATTCACTTTTCTGACATCCGTTAAATACTGAGGCAAGAAAAACAAAATGTTCCCAACGGGTACTTAGCCAACTCTGATTCGGTCTGAAACTCCGGTTTGAAATATTTCAGAACGCCAACCTGCACTCGCAAAACTGCTTCTGCATCGGACCACGCGGCAAAAAAGACTGAGGATATGACGCCGGTCATGCGCATTAGTACCCTGACGTACTGACGTCAGTCTAATGCGCCCTGACCGACGTCAGCCTTATACTCTGGTATTCGGGCCGACTGGATGCGGACTATACCCAATAGTAAGGACTGCAGCAATGGAAAACGAAGAACATCCATAGTAGCAACCTATATATAATAAACAGAAACAGAGGCAGAGGCCATCTCTGCGCAAACACCCTAACACACCAAAACGACCCAAAGATCCACCAGAAGCATTGGCGGGGAAGGTAGGAGGGTGTGATGAATGGAAGAAGATCAACAACTCAGATGGAATGTTATGGTAAGACATAACTTCTTTACCTGAAGTTGTTAATCTTCTTCCATTCCTCACTGATGGGACCGAGTCCCTAGCTACTACAGAATCTGGGTGGCCCTCATGGAAGAACATTCCGAAGAACCATAGAGCCAAAGGCAGCTCTACCCCTGGAGATCAGATCCAATTTGTAATACTTGATAAAGGTATGGGGTTTAGCCCAGGTGGCAGCTGCACAAATATCATCCATGGAAGCCCTAGCATGAAAGGCGACAGAAGCGGCCACAGCTCTAGTGGAATGAGGTTTAATGCAACCAGGAGCTGATTCCTCCTCCAGAGAATAAACAAAGGAGATGCAATCCCTAAGCCATTTAGACAAGGTAACCTTAGACACTGCCAATCCCTTTCTAGAGCCCGCAAAGGCAACAAAAAGATAATCTGACTTTCGTAAAGACTTTGTCCTGTCCAAATAAAACCGCAACTGTCTGTGGACATCCAAGGAATGAAGACAGTATTCCCCTTTGTTGGTATAATTAGGGAAAAACACGGGCAACTCAATGGACTGATTAATAGAGAATTCCAAAACCACCTTGGGTAAGAAAGTGGGATTGGTGCGAAGTGATACTCTGTCATTATGGAAAATCAAATAAGGACTTTTAATGCATAATGCTTGCAGCTCTGATACACGTCTGGCTGAAGTAACTGTCACCAGAAACAAGGTCTTCCAGGACAGAAACTTCACATCACAGGTTGCAACCGGCTCGAAGGGAGGCAGAGTCAAAGTTTGAAGCACCCTACACAGATTCCATGATTCCAACGGTTGCCTAATGGGAGGTCTAGAATGAAAAATCCCCTTCAAGAAAGTCTTATACACAGATGGGAAGAAATAATAGGAATTCCGTCTGAACCATTATGGAAATTGGAGATGGCAGCTAGATGCACCCGAATCGTGGATGTAGAAGCCCCGTTAAGAAAAAGCTTGGTCAGGTATTGAAGAACCGTAGCTATTGGAACAGAAACAGGATCCAGAGACAGCTCTTGTGCCCACAAGGAAAAACGTTTTCACTTGTCTTTATAACGTTTTCTGGTAGAAGGTTTGTGGGAGGCCAAAATAATATTCCGTACCAGAGAAGAAAGTGACTCAAGTGTGGCTACTAACGGAAGTGGAGCAACCAAGCTGTCAGTTTGAGAGTGGCCAGATTTGGAGACAACACCCTTGGAGGTGAGAGATGAGATCCTGATGGAAGTCTAGAATCCAAAGGGGTCAGAGCAGGTGTGGCTGAAGGAAGGGGAACCAAACCTGATGAGGCCAGAACACAGCAATGAGAATCACTCTGTTTCTCAACTGAGTAGCTTTCCTTAAGACCAAGAGTATCAAGGGGGGATGGGAGGATAAGCATACAGGAGTCCCGTGGGCCAATCGAGAGTCAGAGCATCTCTCAGGGACTCCCCCTGCAGAGGAAAGAGGGCAAAGTAGCTGCTGCACTTCGCATTGGAGGGGGAGGCAAACAGATAGCAGCAGGGCCGGCCCCAGCAGCTGAAAATTTCCTCCGCCACTTCCAGGTTGGGAGACCATTCATGAGGAAGTAGGATGCATCTGCTCAGACTGTCCACAATCACATTGGAACTCCCCGGGATGTGTGTAGCAATCAGGAAACGGTTGGTAGCTATCGCCCACTGCCAAATTCTCATGGCTTCGCAGCAAAGGGGGTAAGATCTGGTCCCTCCCTGCTTGTTGATGTACCAGACCACAGACATGTTGTCAGACTGGATAGCAATCAGTCCGAGAGGAAAAAGAGGGTGGAGAGCTTGTAACACCAGTAACACTGCTCTGAGCTCTAGAACGTTGATGTGTAAGTCGACTTCTAGAGGAGATCACATGCCTTGAACAGATCTTCCCTGAAAATGGCCCCCCCACCCTATCAGGGAATCATCCGTAGTCACCGTGGCACTGGGCTGAAGACGTTAAAAGGGGCGACACCACAGACTTTAGTCCATTCTCATCCACCAGAGGAGATCCTGCTTGCAAAGATCGGTGATGAGGATTAGTGTATTCAAAGGATGATGATTGTGTATCCATTGAGTTTGAAGAAGTCACTGTAACAGTGCATATGAAGCCTGGCCAATGGAACAATGGGAATGGCTGCCGCCATGGAACCCAGAGCCTGCAAAACTGCCCTTGCAGACACTTTCCTGCAGTCGAGTAAGACTTGTACTTGTGTTCTCCGTCTTAAGAGCCTGTGATGAGGAAGAGATATTAGACCAAGCTGAGTGTTGAACATAGCTCCTATGAATTCCAATTGTTGTGAGGGCTGAAGGTTTGATTTTTCCCAATTGATAGTAATACCCAGAGACTCCGCCACAGACAGAGTGTGGCGCAGGGCCTTGGTCAGTAGACGCTCGTTGGGGCGAAGAGGAGCCAATCATCCAGATAAGGAAACACCTGGAATCTGTGCAGTCTCAAGTGAGCTGTCACCACTGCTAAACATTTTGTGAACACTCTGGGGGCCGTAGAGAGACCGAAAGGCAGGGCTCTGAATTGAAAATGATTGGCTCCCAGCTGGAAGCGCAAAAGCCTCCTGGAGCGTTTGTCCATTTTGATGTGGTAATATGCATCCCGGAGATCTAGAGAGCACATCCACACATCCTCTCGAAGGCATGGAAGGATGGATTGAATAGTGACCATGCAGAACTTTGTCTGTAAAACTGACTCGTTCAAACGACTGAGATCCAGTATAGGCCTCCAGTCCCTCGTGTTTTTTGGCACCAAAAAGAGTCTGGAGTAGAACCCTAATACGCATTGATTTGGGGGACCTTTTGGATGACTCACTTTAGAAGAAGCTTCTTGATTTCAGAAGCTGCCTCCTCCCTTTGACTGGGTGGAATGTTGGGAAGGGAGAATTAAGGTCTTGGAAAGGATTTGAGGGGAATGTGATAGCCTCTGGTGATAATTCTCTGCACCCATAGATCGTCGGTAATGGAGAACCAGGCTGCTTGGTGCACAGAGAAACGCGCCCGACTGTTCCAGAGGAAAGCAATTGGGCAACACTTCAGGAGCACTGATGGGGCCTACTAGAGAAAGAATCTCTGGATCCCTGATTCCGGTAACCCCCTCTGCCCCTAAAGGGACGTCTTCCATCGTCGGACCCTCCTCTGCGACTTCTTGTGCCACAACTTTCCACTCCTCTGATTCTTGGAGAAGGAACGCTGAGGTTTGGAGAAGCGCAGGCCCACAGCAGACAAGGTCTTTCCGTCCTGCTCGCACCTGGCCAAAGTATCCTGGACCTTAGAACCAAAGAGCGCTGAGGGCTCAATAGGGGCATTTAAAAAGGAAGACTTGAAGGAATCCAGTAGGTCAGAAATGTGCATCCAGGCATGACGTCGGACAACCATGCCAGCACCTGCTGCTCTAGCTGCTCCTTCAGTTGCGTGGGAGAGCAACCTCATGGAGGAATTTGAAATTGCTTCAAGGCTGGCAAGTTGGGAGGCCACTTTCTCACATGCTCCATCTGACACTTGACCCGCGAGGCTATCAGAGAGTTCGGAAATAAGGTCTTTCTGGAGTCTCGTAAAATGTGCCAAGAAATTCAGTGAACGCACGACAAAGGTCATTGCAGCAAAGACTCGTTTCCCTAGCCTGTCCACTGCCCATGACTCCCTGTTGGGCGGATGAATAGCTGGACTCTCTTCTGCCAAGTCCTTCTTTGTGGCTGCCGCCACCACCACAGCGTCTACTGGCAGGCCTTTCAACCAATGCGGTTGACCCTCTGGAGGAGAAAGTACTTTGATCTCCTGGGGATAGTTTCTACTGAATCCGGACTCTTCCATGCTCGCTGCACGATGAATTTGACCAACTCATCTGCAGGAGGGGTCACCCAGGACATAGTGGGCTTGGAACAGAAAGCTTGTAAGAATACGGATTCCTCCGGGGAAGGGGTGGAAGATTTCCAGTCACCGAGCTGACTCAAAATCTCCAAGTTGTCCCCAAAGGAAACATCATCAGGGGGTGATCTAGGGGAACCTTCCCCATTATCGTAATCCATATCCTCAGTAAGGGACTCTTCAGGTGAGTCCATGTGTTTTCTTTTGCACACCCTCTTCAGAGGGGGCTCTTCGGTGGGAATTTCCAAAGAAGCCTCGGAAAGGGGGGTGCTTTGGATTAGTGGTCCCCTGCAAAGGGATGGCGATGGCTGAGTAAGGGGGGAACCAAAGGCAGAGCTGATGGAGGAGGATTGCTAGCCGCCAACATCCTCTCCATAATCCGGAAGGTGGGCCAACCCGAAGACTGATGGGAGCCCAAAACCGAAGAGGACTGAATCGGAACCGGGGTAACACCCCACTCTGAATGGCCCACCTCCAAGACTGACGTTTGAGAAGGGTTCAGTGCAGAAATAACTCTCGGATCTGAGACGGGAACCGAGAAGGCCATCAGTGCCTGGGCCAGAACCAAATATTCCACCCCTGAAGCAAGGGGTTGAGAAAGGTGAGCTGTCATTGGAACTGAAGCCCACCAGGACTTAGATGCTTCAGGCATCAAAACAGTCAGTGCTGAAGGAAGGGGTCCCATTGAAAGCAATGGGCAAGGGGGCCTTGGGACCGAAAGATCCCCGTCAGGAGAATACGAAGGAGTCAAAGGAGGAAAAATCACAACACCCAGAGCTGAACAGGGTCTGGAGATTTCGGACACGCTCCAGTCAGACCTAATCGATATCCTGGAAGGGGATTCAGGCCGATCCAGAAAAGGACTGTAGGGTTGTCCGGCAAACGGGTCCACAGAAGATGAATATCTGGTCCATGGTAATGAACTCAATGGAGCCGAGGATTCTGATTTGAATTGCATAAACAGTAAAGTCGGCACCGAGGGGGAACTCGGAGCCAAAGTCACAATCGGGGTAATAGTCAAAATAGGATCTGAGGTCGTCGGAGCCAGAGCCTGTAAAGGCGAGGTCGGTGCCGAAGTGTCCTGAACCAGACTGGTCAGAACCAAAGAAACCATCAGTTCAGTAGTCGTCGGTGCCGAACCCGGCAGCGACAATTCAGACTTCCCAGAAACTGTGCTAGGTGCCAAAATTGGTGGCACCGAGACAGCGAGTCGATGCTCAGAGGAAGATCTACCAGTCTTAGATCAATGATTTTTGCCCCTATCACCAGCTGGTGAAGAAGGGTCTGAGTGAGGATGCTTCTTAAACTTGCCTGGAGGGGTTGAGACCTCGGCAGAAATAGGCTCAGAGAAAGGAGAGGAAAGCAATCCTTTCAAAATCAACTTGTTGCACCGTTCATTCAACGTCCGTTGACTAAAACTCACACAAATATCATATGGGGGAGTCGCAGAAAGATGAGAGATGACCAAACAATAAACGCATTTAAAATGCAAGTCACTGTTAGATAATTTACCACTGCACAACGTGCAATGTTTAAAACCTGAAGTACCCTTTTTCGCAGACATACTAACACTCGCTCAAACAGAGAAAAAAAGAAGAAAAAGAGCCAGACTACCAGCAATGGTATGAAGAATTACCACAAGGGTGGTAAAAGTAAAGAAAAAGGCAAGAAAATACCAACAATGGTAAGAAAAGGAATACCTGTGGGTAGAGCTAGACTATAAGAAGACACTATAAGAAAACATTTGGAAGAAATACAAGTTTGAATAATTCAAAACTACTTAGCTGGAGTGCTCGGTGAAAACACTGCTATATGGCTGCGTGGCAAATGAGATCTGAGGTATGGGATGAAAGGCATTGTGGGTAGTAGCATGGCTTGAGAGTTTGGTGCACGCTAGCTTGGCATTTGGCCAACTCGGTTCCGAGGGTTCAGAACCGTACCCATCAGTGAGGAATGGAAGAAGATTAACAACTTCAGATCTACATTTATATTCTTAACATTTCCTTTTGTTATCTTGCAGCTGGTTAGGAAACAGAGCAATAAAAATACATTTGCATGTTTAAATCTAGCAATGTAACTCTTGGTTAAAACAATAGAAAGAATGTCTTCATCTAGATAGGACAGAGCCAACATTAGATCAAAGGGTCACAATATGTTTTAAGTGGTCAGCAGAGAGCACTTTTGTTACATTTTTTTGCAGTTCCACATCTAAAAGAATTTTTTTTTCCATTTAAAACAACAAGCCTGTGGGTTCACATTAATATTTACAAATGACAGAATTATCCATAAAATTCTATCTATCTGGCTAGGCTGGCAGCCTTCACAGCATCTTTGGGGGACCAAATGCCTTGGACTGCCTTTCCCAAGAAGTGTCCACGCCACCCAATCTGGAAAGTGTCTGTGGTCACTATAGCCTTGAGCTGACGGAAAATGAAAGGACGCCCTTGTAGAACCTGATCAAATTCACCACTAAAGGTATCTCTTGCATGCCTGAGTGATTCTTATTTGCATTGACACGTGTTGATAAAGAATTGACCATTGTGTTGCTAGCATCCATTGATGAATTCTCATATGAAATCTTGTTAGGGGAACTACAATTATGGCTGCTGACATTGACTCCAAAGCTTGAAAAATCAACTGGGCTAAAAGTTTGGTATTGTGAATTATTTTCCTGACCTGGAATCTGATAGTTTGCACTCTTGAAAGAGGAAGAGAAGCTGTCACTGATACCATGTTGAAAACTTCTCCTATGAATTCTAATGTTTGAGTTGGTTGTAACTGAGACCTCTCATAATTTATGGTTATCCCCCGTTGAGAACAAATCTGAAGTACCCAATCTCTTGCTCTTATTAGCAGATGCCTGGTCAGGGCAGTAATGAGCCAATCATCTAAGTATGGGAAACACTCTGAATTCCTGCAGTCTCAAGTGAGCTGCTACCAACACCCTGGGAACTGTGGTGAGGCAAAAGGCAGTGCTCTGAACTGGCTCCCAACTGGAAGTGTAAATACCTTCTGGATTGTCTGTTCATTTTTATGTGATCATACACATCCTTAAAGGTCTATCCAGCACATCCAGTTGTCCTTGCCCAAAAGGGCTGAATGGACCGAACCATGACCATCCGAAATTTTGTGTGATGAACTAATTTGCTCAAGTCTCTGAGATCCAAAATTGGTCTCTAGCCCCTGGTTTCTTTGGCACTAAAAATAATTTTGAGTAAATTCTAAATTCTATCCAGTCTGGTGGGATCTCTTGGATGACTCTTTTCCTAACAGCTTTTGTATTTCTATTGCTGCTGCTTTCCTCTGACTGGGTGGAACACTAGGAAAGTTTGATACAGAAGGAGGTGGGAGGGAAAAGGGAATAATGTAACCTCTGGATATGATCCTCTGCACCCACATATCTCTTGTGATGTCCAGCCAAGCTCTCTGGTGCAGGGATAATTAACCCCTGATTGCATCCAGGGGGGCAATCGGGCCTCTTTCACGAGCACTGGTAGGGTCTATCAGAGAAGGAATCTCTGGACCCCTATTTCTGCAGGCTTCCTCTGCCACATGGGTGTCATCATCCATTCAAGCGTCTCCCCTCTCTGCCCTGGGGGAACTATCTCCATGTGGATCTTGCAAAGGGCCCTGGGACTTTCTGAACTATATTCTTTTGACCACCACATTGATTCCTAGGAAAGGATATCTGAGGAGTCAAAAAAACATATGCCCACTGCAAAGAGCGTCTTTCCATCTTTTTCACACCTAGCGTGTGTATCTTTAACTTTAGGGCCAAACAATGAACTGCTGTGAATGGGTGCATTGATGAACAAGGACTTGAAGAGCTCCAAAAAAATCACACAAGAACATCCAGGCATGCTTCCTGATGGAAATGCCTGAACCTGCTGCCCTTGAGGCATCTTTAGCTGCATGCGAAATAAGCCTCATGGACGAATTAGAAATAAATTGTAGGGTAGCCAATGGTGAAGCCATAAAAGCCCAAGTCTCATCAGTAGTGGTCCCAGAAAAGGAGTTTAACGGTTCCTTTATCAAGTTCCTTTGTAGTCTCATAGTGTGCCAGATAGCTCAGCAACCTAAGGTCAAAAGTCTCTAAAGCACACACATGCTTCCCAAATCTGTCCAATGCCCTAGACTCCCTGTTCGGGGGATAAACAGAGGAACTCTGCTCACCAAGTTCCTTCTTGGTGGCTGCCACCATCACCATAGCATCTATGGGCACTCCTTTGCTCCAGAATTCCCTACCTACAGGTGAAGCCAAGAATCTGATCTGGTCTTCTGGGGATCAACTCAGCTGTATCAGGCTCTTTCCACACCTGCCTACACATCAAGTTAATGAGCCCAAAGGCAGGTGCAGTCACCCAGGCAGTAGACTGGTCAGCTCCAAGGCTTCCACGAATACCAGTTCCTTTGGGGAAGGCTTATTGGAGGACCAACCACCCCTCTGCTTAAAGTTTTCAAGAATGTCTCCAAATGAGACATCTTCAGGTGTTGACCTTGGGGACCCTTCCCCTTCATCGAAATCAGTATCTTCGGTGACAGACTCCTAAGTGGAGTCCAAGTGCCTCCTTTGCATTTCCTCTTCCTAGGGACTTCCTCGGTGGAGAGTTTGAGCTGGCTGCCCCTGTGGCATAGAATAATGTGGCTCAAGGTGCAGAGACATCTGGGATCCAGAGGGAAGACCCATGGGGGGACAGACCATCCATCTTGCCAAAGCAGAGAAAACTCTCTCCAACAAAAAGGCAGAATGCCTCAGGTAGAAAGCAGCTGATGGAGCTGAGAAGCCATGCTTCTGCCCCCAAGAGCAATCCACCCAAAGTGGAGGTCAGAGCTGAGCTGTCCACTCCCGAGGGGCAGAGGCAACTCCATCAACTTCAATGTTGACTCTAACACCTTGGCTCCGACAGAGGTGCTATGGCTCTGACAGTAATCTGGCTCTGAAACCATCAAAGTTGGAGCACTTCGAGACTTCCTCAGAGCCAAAAATACAAATACCTTCAGATCTGATCCAGACAGTCCTGGCATACTTAGATCAAGAGGCTCTGAAATGGATGAATGGATCAGAGAAGGAGCCAAAAGAGGTGGTGTAGTACAAACTAGGGCTTTCTGACCCAAAGGGCAACCCTAGCACATTGAATCCTGGGTGGCTCACATGAGAACATTCCTCAGAACCATGGATCCAAAAGAGGCTCTATTCCTGGAGGTCAAATCAACTTTGTAATGAGTGATAAAAGTATGTTTTAAGCCCATGTTG
Source organism: Protopterus annectens (assembly GCF_019279795.1). NCBI lineage: Eukaryota > Metazoa > Chordata > Ceratodontiformes > Protopteridae > Protopterus > Protopterus annectens. The sequence continues at coordinate 589,744,237 of NC_056733.1, read as the reverse complement.
CTGCAGCACAAATGGTGTCAAGTGGCAGCTTAGCCAGAAAAGGCAGAAGTAGTTGCAGTGGCACTTGTAGAATAGGCCTTAACTTTCTTTGGAAGTTCTTTATTTTGAGACTTGTAAATAAAAGTTATGCAGTCTGATAACCATTTACAGAGTGTAACTTTGGAGACAGGGGATCCTTTGAATCTGAAAAAGATAGAAATAACTGATAAGATTTACAAAGTTCCAGAATTCTTTGTAGGTAAAACCATAACTGTCTATGTACGTCTAGTTGATGTAACATGTACTCTGCCCTGTCTTCATAGTTTGGGAAGAAAACTGGCAATTCTATACTCTGATTTAAACTTGTCTCTGAAACGACCTTAGGTTATATAAATAAAAAAAGGGGCATTTGTTCACAAAGACACCCTGTCTCTGTGGAAAAGCAAATATGGGGGGTTTATGGACAATGCTTACAACTATGACACCCTTCTAGCAGAGGTGATTGCTATCAAGAGAATGGTTTTCCAAGTTAAAAATTTTAATTCACAAGACATTGTTGGTTCGAAGGAAGGAATAACTATGCGAGATAGAACAAACAAAATTTAGGACCTGTGGCACAGGAGGGTTTCTGATGAGCGGTCTTAATAACATAGTACCCTTGAGAAAGGCCTTGTATAGTTTATGAGACATTATATTGGAGCCAGACTCCCCCAAATGAAAGTTTGAAATGGCTGCTAGCTGAACTCTAATAGTAGCTGCAGCTGCATAATCATTGAAAAGTTTTGCTAGGAAGTCCAAAATGATACTAATATGAGCATAAAAAGGGTCTACATGATTATTGGTAGCCCACAGGCAGAATCTTTTCCATTTACTTTTATAGATCTTCCTCGTTGAAGCCATATGTGAAGAAATTAGAATGTGTTAAACTCGAGAGGAAAGAGTTGGAAACCTGGCTATTATTGGAATTGGAGCAGCCATGCTGTTAGTTTGAGGGTCTGAAGGGATGGGTGGAGAGTTCCTGATGCATGAGTCAGAAGGTCTGGAACTTGGTCCAGAATCCAAGGCTTTTCCCAAAGATGAGGCCACAGGAAGGGGAACTTGTTTAAGGATCCATCCATCTACATTTGGTATATGATATCTTCTTAATGAGCCGATCCTATCGGTCCTCAGCTACCTATGCGGCTCGGCAGCGAATGCCAAAGCTGGCTGAGCTTACCAGGACAGGATGCACCACTACCAGTCCCCAGATCTAGTTTAGAGATCATGCACACATGCACATGCACACATGCACACATGCAGATGAAACAAACATACAACAAAAAAAAGAAAAAACAAGAAATCAATCTTGATGAATCTTTTCTGATCTCCGAGGCAGGGGTAGGAGGGTAGTAGGCGAGATGGATCCCAAACATCTGAAGTTATGGTGAAACATACATAAAAAAGATGTTATGATGTCTATCTAGCCTCATATCACAAAATGATAAGGACAGCGTCCTAACACCTGAATCCTGGGTGGCTCACTGGAAAACACTCCTAGTAACGTGGAGGAACCAAATGAGCAGCGTCCTCTAGTGCACATCAATTTGTAGGTGAAAATGAAAAAATTAGATTGGACCAACCAAAGTAGCCATGCACAGATTTCCGATATATAGGCTTGGAAAAAGAAAAGCTATAGCCAAAGTAGCCATAACAATGAGAATGAGCTTGATGTTGTAGTTTGCTTTGCTTTAGAAGAAGAATAAATCTGAGTGCAATCTCTTCTCTGATCCATTTTGATAGAGTTTTTGATGGTTTGGTTTGGTTTTTATTTTGAGAAGGACACAAACAACTGGTCTGACTCTACTTCGAGCTGAGTCCTGTCTAAATAGAAGCGTGGTAACTGCCTGTGATCCAATTTATGAAGAGTGTATTCTGCTTCATTGGAGAATTTTGGGAACCAGATTTGGCGAGGCCAGTATGGAGCAATGAGTATCAAATCCCTTCCCAAACAATTGGCTTTCTGAAGGACTTTGGGAATTAGTGGGAAAGGGGCACAAGCATAGAGGAGGCCCGGGGGCCAATCGTGAACAAGTGCATCCCTTGGTGACTCCCCCGGAGGGGGGTGAGGGCAAAGAAGCTGCTGCATTTGGCATTCATAGATGTCACAAAGAGGTCGCAGCAACGCTGGCTTCATTTTCGGAAAATTCATTCCACTACTTCCTGTTTTAGCGACCACTTGTGAGGCATCAGAATTGTTCTACTGAGTTTGTCTGCTATCACATTGGATTTCCCTAAGATATGCATTGCTATCAGAAACCTTGGGAGCAGGTTTCCTATTGCCATACTCTCAAGGCCTCTCAACAAAGGGGAAAGGGGGTCAGATCTGGTTCTTCCTTCTTTGTTTATATAATATACAACTGACATGTCTATCTGGATTGCAATGGTTCCCAGAGGAAGAGTCCTGGAGTGCTTGCAATGTTAAAAGCACCTCTCTTAACTCTAGGACATTGATATGCAAGTGGGCCTCATGATCCTGCCAGGTGCCTTGGACATTCTTTCCAGGCTAATGCCCCCCCACCCTGAGAGGCGTCTGTGGTCACAGTGGCCACTGGTTGAGGGGGAAACAAACGGTCAACCTAGAGTTACTTGAGAGGAGTGTAGCCACCATCAAAGATCATTCTTGCAAGTTTCTGTGATGATTATTTTGTGAGACATTGGCAGCTCTTGCATCAGCCACCGAGTGGAAAGCAACCATTGAAGAATCCTCCTATACAGACATCCTAGGGGAACCAAAACTATTGCTGCTGCCATGATCCCTAGAGCTTTGATGACCATCTTCTCTTGGGCTTTCTTTCTTCTTAAAAGATATCTCACATGGTACCTTAAAGAGTGTATCTTTTTTGGTGGAAGTTTTGCTGTCATTTGAGTTGAGTCTAATTCTGCCCCTATAAATGCCACATGTTGAGAAAGCACTACGGCAAATTTTGTGTAGTTTATGGAAATCCCTAGATGGGAGCAGAGTTGCAAGGTTGTATTCTTGGCCTTGATTAGTAGATGCCTGGTTGTGGCAGTTAGGAGCCAGTTGTCGAAGTATGGAAACACCCAGAATTCTACAGGTCTCAAGTGAGCCACTACTACTGCAATACATTTGATGAACACTTTGGGGGCTGTAGTGAGGCCAAAAGGCACAGCTTGAAACTGGTAGTGACTGGCTCCCAGCCATAAGCACAGGTGTCTCCTGGATCACCTGTCCATTTTTATGTAGTAGTACACATCCTGGAGATCTATAGAGCACATCCAATTGTCTTTTCCCAGGAATGAGAGTATCGACTGCAGTGTCACCATCCAGAACATGGTCTTTTTTACTGATTTGTTGAGAATGCTGAGATCCAGAATTGGTCTCCAGTGTCCTGTTTTCTTTGAAACTAAAAATAATCTTGAGTAAGTTCCGGATCCTACTTGGTCTGCAGGGACTTGTTCAATGATGGTTTTGTCTAGCAACTTTTGAATTTCTAGAGTTGCCTGTTCGTTTTGACTGGTGGAACGCCTGGAACTTTAATATCTTTGAGATGAGAAAGGAAAAAGGGATGGTGTAACCCCTGGATATAATGCTTTGTACCCATTTGTCTTTTGTTACACTTTTTGCCAGGCTCCTGGGTACAAGGATAAACAACCCCTGACTGCATCCAGAGCTGAACAATCGGGCCTCCTTTCAGGAATGCTGAAAGGGCTTACCAAAGAAGGATTCTCTGTCACCCTGATTTTGTGGACCCCCTCTGCCATGAAGTCAGCATCTTCCATTATTACTTCCCCTTCTGCCTCTAGAAGTTCACCACATATGTCTTGAAAATATCTCTGTGATTTTCAGAACCTTCGAGATAAGGTCTATTATGCATGGAAAATGGATTCCTATGGCAGAGAGAGTCTTTCCTTCCTGTTCACACCTGGTGACTGTGTCCTTTACCTTAGGCTTGAACAAGGATGAGCCATCAAATGGGGCATTAACAAAGGAAGACTTAAAGGGTTCTGCAAAGTCACATAAGTGCATCCAAGAATGTCTCATTAGGGAAATTCCAGAACCCACTGCTCTGCTCACCCCATCTGCTGCATAGATGAGTGTCATGGAGGCATTGACAATTGAATTTAAGGTAGAGAGCTGAGGAGATACTTTGTCAGCAACCCCTTCAGCTACCAAACCTTGGAGGATATCTCCTAACTCTTTCAAGAGATCCCTCTGCAGTCTCGTAAAATGAGTGAGCTAATTCAGTGATCTAAGAGAAAAATCCACTGAAGAAAAACATGTGCTTTCCGTACCTGTCCATAGTCCAAGACTCCTTGTTCAGGGGATGGGCAGAAGATGCCTCTGAAAGATCCTTCTTAGTGGCCGCCGCCATTATCATAGTATCAACTGGGACTCCCATCATTAGAAAAAGCTCAGAGGGGGATGTAATAAATTTGGCCTCCTAGGAATAGGTTCCATGGAATCTGGGGACTCCCATGCCTTTCGCGAAACAAGGTACATGAGCTCATCGAAAGGTGGAAGCACCCAAGAGGTGGAAGGGTGAGAGCTGAAAGCCTTTAGATTTATGGACTCCTCCACAGAAGGGTTAGGGGATTTCCAGCTACCTCTCTGCTTTAGCATTTCCAGGATGTCTACAAAGGAGGCATCATTAGGAGGTGACATTGGGGACCCTTCAGTTTCATCGAAATCCATATTGGAAGTGATGGACTCCTCTGGGGAGTCTAAGTGCTTCCTCTTGCACAGTCTCTTCTGAGGGACCTCCTCAGAAAGGTGCTCTGGGGAGGTTTCAGAAGAGTGGTGGGGTGCCTTGTGGGGCACACCGAGGCCTAGAATCTCTGCATCCCTGTGGATGCAGGGATATAGAGACAGACACTGAAGCTTTACGAGGGAGGAATATCTGGAGTGGACTGTGGATCTGTCTGTGGAGACAGCACCCTTCTCATTACATCAAACGCCCCCTGTCCCTGATCAGAGGATATCCCTGGATCCAAAGAAGCCAAAGGACTCCCTGGAACCAAGGACAACAGACCCGAGGCTGAGGTAGGAGCCGAACTCACCCGAGCTGAAGCCCCAAGAGGCAAAGTTGGATCTGACAGCTTTCCGATCCGACTCACCCCCCCAGACCCAACTGGAGAGTGTCAGCTCCTAGACTCCTCCAGCTCCGATGGAGCCGAGCACATCCGAGCCATGGTCAGATCAGTAGAAGCCGTGGTGGGTCTCGGATTCAACTGTTCCACTAAGAACAACTCCAGACCTTCCAACTCCAAAGCTAGGGGTTGGCTCGGAGGTGGTGTTGGAGTAGAGGAGGTGAATGTTGTAGGGTCGGATCCAACAGTAATTTGGCCAGTGGCGATGTCTGTAAGAGCTCCTGTACCACCCGATCCACATTGTTATCAGAGAGGATCCTAGAAGATTGGGATGAGGAGGTGGGAAATATTGTCCTTTGTAGTACTGGAGATCTTAAAATAGGAGACTGACTCCTAAGTTCAAACTCAACCGGTGCCGAGCAGGAAGGTGTCAGAGCCAATGAGGCTTCGTCTAATCCAGTAGCCTTCGATCCAAGGAGGATAGTCTAGGTATTTTATATGATGGATCCGATGAAATAGAAGATGAAGGTCTTTTTCCCAATTTGTCAGATTTTGATAAGGAAGATTTATCAGCTTTAGATGAACCCGGACCTTCTTCCAGTGCCTCTGAGAAGGGGGATTTTAGAAGACCTTTCAGGATCAATTTGTTTTTCCTTTCCAGGAGTCCAGGAGTGCTCTATGATTAAAGGCATGACAAATGGAGCATGAATCCTGGAGATGGACAGTTCCAAGACAATAAACACAAAGAGTGTGTTTATCGCTAAGGGGCATTTTTTACTACATTTATCACACTTTTTGAAGCCCATTGGTTTGGAGTGCCCGACATTTTAAATCAAGAACTACAAGAAAAAACACACAGAAATAAACTTTATATATATATATATATATAAACTGGACCCTCTAATTTAAACAGATCGAACTATGTAGGAAAACAGAACACACGGGAGAAAAACAGTGACAAAGCCCTCTAACTTAAATGGGCCCAGAACAGACAGAGAAGACAAGGACTCAGCCCTCTAACTTAAATGGGCTGTTTTACAATTCTCTAACTTAAACAAACTATTTCTACAGAAAAAACACTAGTAACAAACAGAGAAGAAAAAGGATTAAAAGCCCTCTAACTTAAACGAGCTATTTAACAGTTCAAGCCACAGTCAATTGTAAAAGTTAGAAAAATATTTACAAATTTTTAGAATTGTAGACAGAGTAGCCAAAAAGATAATACTTAGCCAGAGCTAGCAGATGAACACATAATCTTGTTTAGCGGCAAATGAGATCCAAGTATGGTTCTAGTCCATACTGGGATAGGGATTTAGCCACGAGCTGGCAGAGGGCCTCAAGCTTGAAAATAAAGTCCGAGATGGATCAGAGGATTGGATCTAAATCCAAACCCAACCCAATCTAGTAAGAATGAAGGTGAGATAGGACTTCACATCAATTGCATTCCTTCATGGTTTCAAGACTAATTAGTTCACCCTAAAGACAATACAGAAAGTTTCCTAGTACAGACTGTCTCTTGCTGCACTGAGAACTGAAAGATACCATATTTTATGGCTCTAAAAAGCCAAGTAATTTAATTTCAGATATTTTTCCTAAAGTTTGCTAGACTGAGGTTAACCACCTATATTCCAGTTTTCACTGTTAAAATATATACATTTAAATAGTGCATGTACATTCTTGTTCTCTTCCATTGGGGCACACTGTGGATCCATTTTTAACACCAGCATTTTACAAATACCTTTTCAATGCACACGTCTGTACAAGCAGTTTGATATACACATGACATACAGTTTTAATACATTTGTAACACAAGCATCTTGTAGAAATCATTTCGATATTCACCAATTACATAATTATTTACAAAATTCCAGCTAGCTGGGCTGGCAGCATCTCCTTTCATCACACCTTGAATAAAAGGAAGACCCAGGCAGATTTCTTTTCCCTCTTCTGTTTTTCTCTGACCGTTTCTCTCTCTCATGTTTTCATGCTTTTTTTTGTTTTGTTTTTTTTGTAAAGCCTGACAGAAGTTATTCACAATTTTGGGCTAAGCAGCACAAAAAAAAACAAAACAAAAAAAAAAAAAAAAAACAGTATGGTGCTGTTTTCCTTGACCAAACAAAATGCAGAGCAATGATGATCCAGACAGGCTAGACAGTGGTTTACTATGTGACAAGGGAGTGTGTTGCTTAGCAACTTAGAAAATATCTACCTAGTTAGGAGTCCTAACACCTGCTAATTGTATATGCATAAGTAAACTATGGATGACAGAATCTTGTAGGCGTCTATCCTGTACTGTGTACAATGTCTAGCCTATGTGTACCATTCACTCCAAGGTCAGTCAGACAATACTTACACATATCATTCAATCAGTTCAAGTCTATGAATTCTGCTAATGTCTGTGGCATAAACTATACATTGTGAACACATACTATTTAGGGATCTATACACATTGTTTATGATTTTAGTGACTCCAAGGAAACAGAGACAAATAGTTTTCTGTATTTGAGATAGCCACAAAACCTCACTTGACAGCACACACTCATACAATGGGTAAGGTATTTCCCTCATTAGCGTACTGCAGAAAAAAACAAAGGTAGATAGGAATACTGACTGAGGTTAGTCTCTTTCTAGTAATGTTTGTCATAAGAGGGATTAACATAAGAGAGATCTTGTTTCTTTGTAGAGCCAAGTATGGAGAATTGACAAATAATGTATGCTTCTCAGGAATTTTTCTGGCAAAAGTGACATCCTCAATAAACAGAAGTTACACACTTACCATAAAAAGAAGTTATGTACTCACCATAACATTCCATCTGAGTAGTTGTACTTCATTTGTCTTCAACCTGTGGGAATATGGATCCATATTGGATCTGAGCTGGCAAAGATTACTAGCATCAGCTCTGAGCTCCAGACTCCTCCCCTTACCCATAATACACCTCCTTGCCTTCCATCCTCAGATCAAGTTTGCTGAACTTACACTTATAACCCGACCCGATAACATACTTGTGACCTATACTTGCAGCCCATAGACTGAAAATGCGCCAAACGTCCGGGGGAAGGAGGGAGGGACAGTTGAAGACAAATGAAGTACAACTACTCAGATGGAACATTATGGTGAGTACATAACTTCTTTATCTGAAGTAGTTTACTTTCTTTGATCTTGAACCTGTGGGACAGAGTCCCCAGCTACTAAACTCCTGGGTGGCCCTCATGGAAGGATATTCCGGAGCACCACGGAGCCAAAGGATGCTCTCCTTCTAGATGTCAAATCCAATTTATAATGGGAGATAAACGTACGAGATGAGGACCAAGTAGCTGCAGAGCAAATGTGATCCAAATACACCCTAGACCAGAAAGATGTAGCCATGGACGTAGTGGAATGAGCTTTAACCTGACCTGGAGACACATGCCTTTGTCCTTGTAGACCTGCAGGATGCATGAAGAAATCCATCTAGCTATCGTGAACTTGGAAATAGGTTTGCCCAAAAAGGGTCTATAGAATGAAACGATCAGATTTACGAAAATGTTTTGTCCTTTGTAAATAGAATTGTAACTGTCTGTAAACATCCCAACATGTGTAGTTTGTATTCCATCCTGTTAGTAAAACTGGGAAAGAACACAGGCAAATTTATAGTCTGATTGATATTGACTGGAGATGCCACCTTAGGAAAAAAGGATGGATTGGTTCGAAGGGAAACTACCTTTACGAAAAATCATGTACGGGAATTTTATGGACAAGGCCTGTAATTCCGAAACCTTTCTAGCAGAGGTAATAGCGACCAGAAAAGCTGTTTTCCACAATAGAAATTTTAGATCAACAGTAGTGGCAGGCTCAAAAGGCGGGACGACCAGAGCTTGGAGAACCATAGTAAGGTCCCATGGGGTGACAGGATATTTGACTGGGGGGCATAGCAAAAAGGTGCCCTTGATGAAGGCTTTACACGCAGAAGATGCCAAGGATGCAAAATTCTCACCCACATGAAAATGAGAAATGGCAGCCAACTGAATTTTGACAGTAGAAGAACTAGCTCTGTGCTGGAAAATATCAGCTAGGAAATCAAGAATAGCGGAAATTGGAACTGTGAAAGGATCTAAACTCCTCTGAGAGGCCCAGAAAGAAAAACGTTTCCACTTGCTGCAATAAACCTTTCTGGTTGAAGACTTATGAGCAGCTACCAAAATAGACTTAACCAAGGTCCAGGAGTCCTAGCCAACCACTGGCACTGGCGCAGCCAAGCTGTAAGCTTCAAGCTGTCCAGATTAGGATGAGGCACCCCCGATGGGTGTGAAATCAGTCCGTGAAAGGGATCTAGGATCCAAGGTGGAAGCCAGAAGGTGAGACCAAAGGAAGGGGAACCATACCTGGTGAGGCCAGAATAGGGCAATGAGGATCACATTGCTCCCCAGTTGACAAGCTTTCTGCAGAAACCTTGGGATGAGAGGAACTGTCAGGTAAGAATACAGAAGACTAGGAGGCCAAGCATGAACTAGAGTGTCTCTGGGGGACTCCCCTGGTGGGGGGTTCAGAGCGAAAAACCTGCTGCACTTCACGTTGGAAGGAGATGTGAAGAGATCGCAAGGTTGACCCCACTCGCTGAAGATCTGTTCCGCTACTGACGGATTCAGAGACCACTCGTACAGCATCAGAATGGTCCGACAGCCTGTCTGCTAGAATGTTGGGCCATCCCAGAATGTGCGTTGCGATAAGAAAGCAACCTGTGGAGATTGCCCATTCCCACACTCTCATGGCCTTCTGACAAAGGGGATAAGATCTGGTCCCTCCCTGTTTGTTCATGTACCAGACTACCAACATGTTGTCTGAATAACAATCGTCCACCGAGGAAGAAAGGCATGAAGGGCCTGCAATGCCAGAAGGACCGCCCTCATCTTTAGGACATTGATATGCAAACTGGTCTCTATGGGGGAAAACAGGCGTTGGACTGTCCTGCCCAAACAATGCCCCCAACCCGAGTTGGGAGGCATCTGTGGTCACTGTGGTTTGGGACGGGGCCGGAAAGATCATCCCTCCAAAATGTCCGGAGAGCTCATCCACCACATGAGGTATGACCAACACAGGGACCTCAAGCCGATGGAGAGGACTCATTCTACCACATTGAACACTGAAGGAGAGTGGACCTCCTGTAAAGCCAATAAGGAGGCCGGTTTCCCCGAGTCCAATGCGAGAATTTGGAGCCGGACCTGGAGTGGCAGGAGCTCCAAGAGAGGGAACCTGGACCGACATCAAGAGCCGATGGTAAAGGTTCCACTCCCTTGGATCCGACCCCCAGGCTCCGGCTCCAAGAGCGTCTCGGATCTGAACTAGTCGTAATGCTAGTAATCTTTGCCAGCTCGGATCCGATACAGATCTGTATTCCCAGAGGTTGAAAATCAAATGAAGTAAACTACTTCAGATGAGCAGATCTGCATTGGCAGTTTCATCCCCATTAACAATAGGATTAATACCAGCAGTACTTAGTCTGGCATCTATAACATACACAGGCTACCTTGGCCTCTCCTTTCTCATAATACTCTGCCATTTAATGAACGATGTCCAGATCTCTAAAAGCCTGCCTTAGGCAGAATATTAAACTGAATACATCTCCTCTTACTCAACTTGTTGTACTCCAATACCTCACAACAAAGTTAGCAGTCAAGCCTGAGGTGGGAATAGTGATGGAGATGAAACTGCCAATGTAGGTATATTGTTAGGCAAGTACATAACTTACATTTGTCACACATGTGCAAGGTGCATCTCCTGATTAGTCACTGACCCAAAGGTTAACATTTACAAATTAAGAGTTTGTCAACCCCTCCAAAGTGTGAGCAATTTCTTCAAATAGACCCTGGAAACTCAGCATGTACAACAAGCAGTTTAGCATAGTGAGAAAGAAAGTGGAGAAGAAAGCAAACACATCTCAAGTCAGTACATCACAAATTACTCTTTGCTAGGAGGGAGGAGACAATGGTCACATGATCCAGTTTATCAGCCAGGGGAACCAGCCAAGATGATGACCCATGGGACTGGAAAGTCTTAGCAAGGATGCACTCATGACTCAGAAGGGTTGCCTTGGGGGCCATTTTGCTTTTGCTTGAGTAAATATCCCTCCAGTGCTGAGGTCACCAGGCAGACGTGTAGAAGAGTCCATCTCCTAATCATTATCCATGTTCAAGGTTAAGGATTCATCCAGAAAGCCTAAGTGATATGCCTTGTACTTAGACTTACCCCAAGACACTGTAGGTTGGGAAATGGAAGAGGAGGAAGACAGAGTTAGATACAAGCACTACATCTAACCAATATCTCCCAATTTCTGTGCCCTGCCCTAGAGGCACATTAAATGGTGATAACAGCAAATAAAGGAGGTCACTGAGCTATAACCGGAGTCATTGTGGAGGCAGCTCATGCAGGGAAATTTGCATCATTGGAATCAAGATTGGCAACTGTCCCAAACATAAGGCTAGGATGTCTAACCAAAGGGATTGATAACAGACCCAAGACCAAAGCTGATAAATTTGACTCCAGCTTAAAGACCAATGAGTCAATGCTAACATCAAAGATAGGAGTAACAATAGGTAACCTAGTCTAAAGTGTCAGCTTCCGGTGATTTCTTCTGTCCACCTGATGAATCTGGGCATACTGAGGCAATGCAGCAATTGCCTCATGTACACAGACAACCCTCTCCTCCTACCACCCAACACTACAACCTGTGCGAGATGCACTTACATAGCCAAACTGGAAGCAAAGCTCTCTCCACCCAAGATTGTGCTAGACAGTCAAGACAAGAAGGTTAACACCCACACTACACCTCAAGCAACACATAGCCCTTCTACACCCACACCACCAACACCCACATATAGCAACACTAAATCCACATATGCAGAGGCCCTTAACTGCAACCTGCCCAAGCAACAAGGACCTCTGAAGCTGAAACGCAAGCAAACACCAATCACAACCAAAGTGTCACATAGTTCACAACTCCCTGGACTACATGAAGAGACATGGAAGAGCTCTCGGATCATGTGGCCCAGGCAGGTATGACCCTAGCCCTGAGTAGCATCCTGCCTTCACCCAGAATGATATGACAATACAAGGACAAAATGATTGACTTCAACAATTGGCTAAGCTTCTGGTATCAAAGGGGATCCAGTATCTGTCTGCATGGGACGACATGATCGACAAACCACAATGCTTTGCCAGAAATGGTCTGCACCTGTCACCCCTGGGATTCAGGTTACTGGCTAAAGTTCTTGCCACCCTTTTAGTGCCTTTTTTAGGCAAAGTTCAAAGGACAAAACCACCACCGTAACAGGTACAAGCATGCAAAATCTGAAGGCAATGCTAGAAGTCTAAACCTCAAAATGCACTCTCTCGAGGCACTCCTAAAAATGGAGAACATCGATATCTGTGCAGTAACTGAGACCTGGCTCAAGGCTCCAGGGAGCACCCCTGCAATACCAAGCTACAACTCTTACTACACCTTTTGGCCACCAAACCAGGACCGAAACACTAAAGGTGGAGGAGTGTCCATATTCACCAAGGATATTCACACCACCAGGCTAGTTGCCCAACACAATGCATTTGAAATTCTCCAGGTGCAACTAACACTAGGTAAGACTGCAATCCAAATTGTAGCTTGCTACAGATCCCCCACCATGCCCCAAGATTCTCACTACACTTTTCTAAACATACTGGAAAATATTAAGATAGAACCAAACACCCTAATACTCGGTGATTTTAACTACCCTGCCATTAACTGGATCAATTAATCCATAGTCCCACCAGGGGCTCTAATATCCTAGACCTGGTCATTACCAACATGGGAAATCGATGCTCCACACCTATGGTCACCCCCTCATTAGTCAGGTCTGACCATAAGCTAATCACCCTTAACATCCACATCCCACCCCCAGTAAGGAAACCTTCATAAAAAACTTCTCCAAAGCCAACTTCGTGCTACACAAGTCAGATGTGACAAACTTCATGACACCCATGCAGACGGGAACTGAAAGTTCGACTGCTGAATCCTACACTAAGCACTGTATGAGCACATCTACTCATGCATGAATCGTGCCATCCCAAATAGAACCAAGATGCTCTCCTCCAAAAAAAGGAAGCCAATCTGGTGGTCCCCTGCCATAAACAAACTTTACAACAAAAGGAAGAAACTGTGGAAGAAAAGAGGAAAATCCCAGGATGCAATAAACTCCCTTACCAGCCTCAGTAAGAAATCCTCCAAAGCTAGTTACGAAAATAAAATTTCCAAAGACAACCACAAGGCATTCTAGAACTATGTCAAGAATCTAAATGGCAATGCTCAGATCTGCTCTGAGCTAAAACAGAATGGCATTAAATATAATGATCCCAAGGATATTGCCAATATCCTGGCAAATCGATTCAGTTCCAACTTCACCCCCCTCTCACCCCCTAAATGGCCCATCTCAGTACTGGAAGATTGCCAAATTCCGGTAATAACAGCCACACAGGTAAAAAAAACGCACTCCCCAAAGCTAAGAATACAGCATCCATGGGACCAGATGACATCCCGGGCTGTGTACTACATGAACTACAATATGAACTGGCACATCACCTAAGTGTCATGTTTAATCATAGCCTCACCTCAGGTTTCGTGCCCACTGAGTGACGCAGAGCTACAGTTATCCCACTCCACAAGGGGGGATCCATCTTGGATCCCGGAAACTACTGTCCCATCAGTCTGACGAGCCCTATCTGCAAAGCCATGCAGCGTATTATCATGGAACTTATAAACAAAGACATTGGCAACCTTCAAACACTGGACCCCACCCAGTTTTGGTTTGTGAAGGGCCGATCTTGTCTCCTGAACCTGATTGACTTCTTCAAATCAGTCTCCAGAGCCATGGACAGGGGTAATGTGGTCCACACAGCCTATCTAGACTTCGCCAGGGCCTTTGACACCACCCCCACTCTGGAATCATAGATAAACTTACTAAGCTGGGCATTAATCCCTACTTCACCCAATGGGTTGACAACTGGCTTACTGACAGAACCCACACTGTAAAAGTAGCTGACTACAAATCCAGCTCCAGACAAGTGGAGTACCTCAGGGTTCAGTCCTGGGACCGCTCTTGTTTGGCATCTACTTCTCTGAAGTACAGGCCAACACTAAGGGACTCTGGCTAACAAAGTTCGCAGATGACTGCAAACTGGGAGCCATTATTGAATCCCCAAATGATGTGGATACTCTATAAAAGGGCCTTACAGAAACAGATGCTTGGTGCCAGAGCCATGGGCTCAAGCTCAATGCCAAGAAATGTATAGTTATCCCCTTTGGGGAAAAAACATGTACCCATGAATTACCACATAGGTGGCAGTACACTAAACACCGAAAGTGTGATAAGAAATTTAGGGACACAGGTGGACAGTGGTCTCACCTTCGATAACCACATCCCCACAACAGTCAGGAAATCCTTCTATGTGGCACAACATCACTAAGGCCTTTTCATCCAGAAAAAAGGAGGCCATTGTCCCACCATACTCATCTCTCATTAGACCCATAATGGAATACAACGCCCCATTTGTTATGTACCTCAAGAAATATGCAACAACTGGAAAGGCTGCAGAAATATCTCACTAAAAGAATCACAGGCCTAAAGCAGATGCCCTATGCTGACCGCCTTAAAAAACTCCAGCTATACTCCATCGCATATCATCTACCCAGAGGCGATCTCTGCTTAACATACAAGGCCATGTCAAACCCGGAGCTGTTGGACATGCTACACTTAAAGAAATTACAATCCCTCAGAGCCACACGCTCCAGGTATCTAAACCTCGTCATCACAATAAACAAAACATGCTGGAGGGATAGGTTCCTGACCCAGAGACTCCCCAGACTATGGAATAGACTGCCCCATACATGTCAAGCAGAGATCCTCTTTGGCCCTCTTCAAAAGTAACCTTGACGATTGGATGGGAGAAAGGAAATTCACCTCGGGGATCACATCAGTTGCCCTGCTAGACAGGGGTCCAGGGAAGTAAATAATGTGGGAAGAAATAGCCAGGTAATTGTTATGGCTAGGCTTGTATAGGCCCTAGGGCTGATAGCCTATTACCATCCTATGAACCTATCAAAGGACTGGTCAGTGATAATCTACTCGATCCTAGAAGGATTGGCACTGAGGCCAGTCCCAGCAGATTGACACATGACACTGGTAGAACTGTCCCCAAAGCAGCTGAGATCTGAAATACTGATACTGAAGGCAAGATGAAATTGAAGCCATTGAGATTGACAGCATCAACCCCAAATGGACCATCAGTGTTCGCACCGGTGGATCAAGTGATGGCCTCAACACAGTAAGGAAGGATTAGGATCCAGATTGGACAATGCAGAGAGAAGCTGCTGTTGAGCTCATGTTTGTATGGGAAGACATCTGGGAATACATACCTACTATACACTAAAGAATGCCTGCCATATCCTCCTGCAGTGCAGCTTGACCAACACAGATCTACATACCCTGATTGACACTGAAGACAAAGGCTGAGGTGAACAAAGTTTGGGTTCTGATAAGATGAATGAAACACTTTTTGGGAGGATAAAACAAGGGAGCTCTATTTTTAACAAGCTTAGATCTAGGAGAAGTAAAATGATGCTGAATAATCAAATCAACAGGGAAGTCTTCAGGGAAATGGATTTCCTGTGGAAGTTTGAAAGTTAGGAGGCACAAGGTGGTAAAGATCTTTTTTTTTTTCTGTAAATATTTTTATTCATTTCCAAAAACAAGAAAACCTGAATGCAGGTTATTTATGACAGTGAAGTATTTACAAATTATTTAAAAAGGTTGGCTAAAACCTCTAAACAGATATCAAACATTAAAACCAAAATAAAGTATTTACAAGGGTGTCTATTGTTGGCATATAATTGACTTCCTATACAATTGTTTCCTGATTATAATCTACTACAGCCATTACTCTCCAGTATTTCAGTTACTTGTTGCCATGCTATATATAATGATGTAGTTCTTTCAGTTCTTCCTTTAATAGTGTTAATTTCCAACTGCGATACTGCTGACACCATATTCATGAATTGCTTAAAAGTTGGAGAAGCTTTGGATTTCCAGTTTGATGTAATGTTTTTCCTTGCAATGGCTAGGAGAGTCCATAAAATTATATATTTTATTCTTGGTACACAGTCAGATACAGGTGCATTATACAAAATAATAGATTTAGAAATCTGGAATTTGTCATTGAATACCATTTGCAGAAAATAATTTATTTTATCCCAATATGGTTTAATCAAATGGCATTCATAGAATGAGAAGTTATGTACTTACCATAACGTTCCATGTTAGTTGTCTTCTTCTTGCCTAATTTCTTGCTGGATGGGTTCGGAGCCAAACCTCGGCTCCGACTCGGCCTAATACTAAAGCTCGAGAGCTATTTTTACCGGCTCAAAGCTATGCTATGTCCCATAATGCTAGGTGTCATATACCCATATCTCGTTTGATAGCTAACACTATGGACATGTATGTCCCACCACAACAGAGAATAAACCACCTAATCATAGATACAAAAATAAAGATATATCTATATATATATATATATATATATATATATATATATATATATATATATATATATATATATATATATATATATATATATATATATAAACCCCTCTACAGGAGCTAGCAAAAAAGAGGGAGCAAGGGAGCTAGCTGGGGATATAACTGAGGTGGCAATAACTCTTGCAAGGTACTCTATATCTTCCCAGGCTAGGGGGATGGAGGGTGGGACGCAAGAAAGAAGGCGAGAAGAAGACAACCAACATGGAACGTTATGGTAAGTACATAACTTCTCAATGTTAAGTTGTCAATCTTGCCTTCATTCTTGCTGGTTGGGACGGCATCCCTAGCACCTAAATCCTGGGTAGCTCAATGGAACAAACTCTTGAGTACAGTGGAACCAAAATCAGCCCGACCTCTGGAGGCCATATCGAGCTTGTAATGAGAAATGAAGGTACGAGGAGAGGCCCAAGTGGCCACTGCGCAAATGGAATCCATCGGCAATCTTGCCTGAAAGGCTATTGAAGAAGCTAAAGCTCTGGTTGAATGGGCTCTAGGCTTAGTAGGAAGTTCCGTGTTCCTCAACTGATAGACCAATGTGATAAGACAGGACAACCACCTGGACAAAGTTACCTTAGAGACTGGTTGGCCTTGCTTCCCTTCCGCATAAGATAGGAAGAGCTGGTTTGATTTTCTCTGCTTAGTTCTATCCAGGTAGAAGCGTAATTGACGGTGAACGTCCAAACAATGTAACTTTCGTTCAGCTCTATTGGTGTAATTTGGGAAGAAGACTGGAAGATCTATGGTCTGATTCAGATTTTTCTCTGAGATTATTTTGGGTAAAAAAGATGGATTAGTCCTAAGTGACACTCTTGTCTTTGTGAAAAACAAGATAAGGAGGGCGAACGCAAAGGGTTTGAAGTTCCGAGACCCGTCTTGCTGAGCTGATGGCTACTAAGAAGAGTGTTTTCCACGTGAGCAACTTCAATGAACAAGAAGCCGCCGGCTCAAAGGGAGGAAGAATTAAAGAAGGCAGTACCAAATTTAAGTCCCACAGTGGGGGAGGGTCCTTAACCGGGGGCCTAAGTAAAAGGGTACCTTTTAAAAAGGCTTTGCAAAGTTTGTGGGACATGATGCTGGTCTCTGACAAGCCAACGTGGAAATTTGCAATAGCTGCCAGTTGAACTCTGATGGTAGCTGAGGAGGAATCCAATCGAAAGAGTTCTGCTAGATACTCTAGAACTGTCTGGACAGGAGCCGTAAAGGGGTCCACGTGTTTTTCCCCTGCCCAGACAGAGAAACGCTTCCATTTGCTAGCATAAGTCTTTCTGGTAGTAGACTTGTGAGAAGCGAGGATGATATCGCGAACTGGTTGAGAGATAAGGGGAAGCCTGGCTAGGGTTGCAAGTGGAGCAACCAAGCTGTGAGGTTGAGAGATCGAAGGGACTGATGCAGCCCGCCCGATTGATGGGTCAGAAGATCTGGCACTGGGTCCAGATGCCAGGGCTGCTCCAGTAGATAGCGTTGCAGGAATGGAAACCAAATTTGTCGAGACCAGTAAGAGGCAATGAGGATCATCCTGGCTCTCAAGGCAGTCGCTTTCTGGATTGAGTAATTAAGGGAAAGGGGGGGAATGCATACAGAAGACCCCGGGGCCAATCGTGAACTAGAGCGTCTCTGGAGGGTAGACCTGGGAGATGGAAGAGGGTGAAGAAGTCTGGGCACTTGCTGTTTAGAGGTGTTGCAAAAAAGTCGCAGCAAGATTGACCCCACCTTCTGAAAATTCTTTCCGCTACTATCTGGTTGAGAGACCACTCGTGAGGCATGAGAATGGCTCTGCTCAGTCTGTCCGCTATGACGTTGGACTTCCCAGGAATATGCGTTGCTACCAGAAACCTTTGAGAAGAGATCGCCCATTACCAAAGTCTGAGTGCTTCTCGACATAGGGGGTAGGATCTGGTTCCGCCCTGCTTGTTGATGTACCACACTACAGACATATTGTCTGTTGGAATTGCAATAGTCCCGGTGGGTAGAGAGTCCTGAAGGGCCTGCAACGCTAAAAGTACCACTCTCATTTCCAAGACATTTATGTGCAAGTTGCATTTGAAGGGTTGCCATGTGCCCTGGACTGTCCTGCCCCGAAAATGCCCCCCCCCACCCGATCAGGGAGGCATCCATTGTCACAGTGGCAACAGGAGGAGGAAGGACCACAGGTCTGCCCTGGAGTACCTCAGGGGAGACCGTCCACCAAGAAAGGTGTCTTTTGCATGACTGAGTGATTAGAATGGTGTGTGACATGGGGAGCTGCTGAAGGGACCACTGGGAAAATAGCATCCACTGCAGGATCCGCATATGAAAACGCACTAGGGGGAGTAAAGTGATTGCTGCTGCCATGAGACCAAGTGTTTTTTGTACAAATCTGGCTTGGACTCTGCTCTCCTGTAATAGGATCTGAACATGGTTGCTAATGTCTGAAACTCTTTGTGTAGGTAGTTTTGCTGAGAGCTCCACTGTGTTTAAAACGGCGCCTATGAAGGTAATAGACTGACAAGGCGACAATGCAGACTTTTCAAAATTTATAGAGATACCTAGCGCATTGCACGTTTGTACAGCGTAATCTCTGGATTGGAGTAGTTGGTGCCTGGTGGTGGCAGTAAGGAGCCAGTCATCTAAATATGGAAACACCTGGAATCCTTGTCGTCTCAGGTGAGCCGCAACCACTGCCATGCATTTGGTAAACACCCTGGGGGCTGTGGTGAGGCCAAAGGGCAGGGCTCTGAATTGGTAGTGACTGGCTCCCAGCCAGAAGCAGAGAAACCTTCTGGAACGCCTGTTCATTTTGATATGGTAGTACGCATCCTGAAGGTCTATAGAGCACATCCAATTGTCCTGACCCAGAAAGGGTAGAATGGACTGTAGCGTGACCATCCGGAACTTCGTTCTTTGAACCGACTTGTTCAGCCTGCTGAGATCCAAAATAGGTCTCCAGTCCCCTGTCTTTTTTGGTACCAAAAAAGAACTTGGAGTAGATTCCAGATCCTTGTTGGTCTGCTGGGACTGGCTGGATGGCCCTTTTTCTTAGCAGCTTTGAAATTTCTAGTGCTGCTAGATCCCTCAGACAGGGTGGAACGTCTGGAAGGGGCCCTTTTGGCTGTTGTGGGGTGTGAATAAAGGGAATTCTGTTACCCTCGGATATGATCGACCATACCCATTTGTCTTGCGTGAGGGACTGCCAGGCTTCTGGGTACAGTGATAGTCTTCCCCCGACTGCCTCCAAAGGTGGACAGTCGGGCAGCTCCTCAGGGGTGCTGGGAGGGTTTGTCAGAGAAAGATTCTCTGCTACCCTGATTCTGTGGACGCCCCCCTGCCCCTCGGGCGGCGTCTATTATTGTTCCCTCCTCTGCCTCTGGAGGGAAGCTCACCACGTGCGTCAGGCAGTACTCCCTGAGGTTTGCGGAACCACATTTTCCCACCTTTCTGACCCTTAGGGTATGGTCTAGAAGGGGTAGAAAAATGGACTCCTATGGCAGAGACAGTCTTGCCTTCCTGCTTGCACCTGGTCAATGTATACTTCACTTGAGGTCCAAACAAGGCAGAACTGTCAAAGGGGGTGTTAGTGAAGAACGCCTTGAAGGGGTCGGCAAAGTTGCAAAGCCGCATCCAGGAATGTCTCCTTAGAGCAACGCCCGTGCCTGCAGCCCTACTCACTCCATCGGCGGCATAGGAAATGAGCCGCATGGAGGAATTTACAATAGAGTTCTGGGTCCCTAGCTGGGAGTTGATCTTTTCTTGAGACCCCGCAGCTGATGGGTCCTGTAAGGTATCACCTAGTTCTTTTAGAAGGTCTCTCTGAAGATGGGTGAAATGGCACAAATAATTCAGCGAACGCATGGCAATGGTCACTGAAGAAAACATCCGCTTGCTGTATCTATCCATAGCCCTAGGTTCCTTATTAGGAGGATGGACAGGAACTGAAGGGTCAGCCAACTCCTTCTTAGTGCCCGCCGCCACCACCATGGCATCAAAGGGGACGCCCTTAGTGAAAAACTGCTTGTCCAAAGGGGTTGTAATAAATTTTGTGGGCCTCCGGGGAGTTGGTTCCATAGTATCCGGAGCCGTCCACGCCTTCCGGACCACCACCTCCATGAGTGGGTCGAAAGGCGGGGACACCCAGGAGGTGGAAGGGCGAGAACCGAACGCGTCCAGGTACACCGACTCGTCTTCGGAAGGGTTGAGGGCAGACCAGTTCCCCTCTGTTTAAGGATCTCTAGGATGTCAGAAAAAGAGACATCCTCATAGGGGGACCTTGGGGACCCTTCTGAATCATCCAGGTCGGTGTCAGATGTCACTGACTCTGGGGAGTCCACATGCTTCCTCTTGCATGTCCCTCTTCTGAGGGGGCTCCCCCACAGGATCAGGTGAGGCCTCAGAAGAGGAGGATACGCCCAATGGGGCGACCTGGAGTGTTGGTTCTCCACGCTTGGGTTTGGGAGGGTAGACAGAGGCCGAAGCAGGCACCATGGAAGGAGGGGCCAACCGTGGTGCCAGTATAGGAGCCAGCATGCTCCTCATGACCTCAAAAGTGCCCCTCTCAGGCAGAGAGGAGGGACCCAGCTCCAAAAAGATGAGAGCTCCTCCCGGCTCCGAGGCCGATGTTGGGGCCGAACTCCCCTGCACCGATGCTCCGAGAGGGAGAACGGGGTCAGACAAGGGTCCGATGCCACTCACCCCCTCGGAACTGACAGAGTCCCGGCGCCAGATCCCTCCAAGGACAGAGCCAATGAAGGGATCAGAGCCGTCGAAGGAACCGATAGGGGTGGAATTGGTTCCGACGCCCCCACGGTACCAACCCTGATGGCCTCCAGCTCCGAGCTCGAAGGAATAGTCGGAGAAGGAACTGGAGCAGGCGTTGGGGAAGCCACTGTCTGTTGAGACGGGCTATGCAATAACTGGGTGAGTGCCTGCGACTTCAAAAGCCTACTGACTACCCTCTCGAGGTCGTGGTCCGAAAGCCTGGAAGATCTAGAGGAGTGAGACCTATGGCTCCGCTCCGACAGCAAAGGGGACTTTGGAGCCAACCTGACCGACTCCAATGAAGGAGATCAGGAACACTTTCGGCTTGGAGACTGCTCCGACGCCAAGGTCGGAGCCGACTGAGTCCTCGATGTATTGGTTCCAGCCGGAACTGACGAGGCAGAAGGTCTGCTCGGCGCCAGCTCTGGACATTTAGCCGACGGTTTGGTGGGCTTAGAAGGTTTTCCTGACAGAGGCTTGGTAGGAGAACCTTCGGGCTTTAATAAGCCCCTTAATATGAGCTTATTTCTGCGTTCCTGCAGGACTCTTGGGTTAAAAGCATGACAGATGGAACAAGAGTCCTGCAGGTGCAGAGGGCCCAAACAATACACACAAGAAGTGTGACCGTCTGTCAGAGACATCTTCTGACAGCACGAGTCACACTTCTTGAATCCCGATATCTTGGTATCCTTAGACATGATACCACAGGAACAGGACAAAAAAGTCTAAACAAGTATACAACACTTGAAAGACACTCTCAACATTATTACGATAAAACAAAACAAAATTACACACACACACCTACTGAAAGGAACCTGTACAAACCTACTATAAAGGGGGGGGTAAAGGCCTAACCACCTTAAGGGTGGAAAAGAGTAGGAAAACTATTAATAAAGGGAGGGAAGACTAGTTGGGAGACTACTAACACTACTAGAAAAGATCTAGGGAAAAATAATCAAAAACTAGCTATAAATATAAAAAATTTTAAATACGACCTGGAGCCGGTGAAAACGCAACCTCGTAGCTGAAGCGGCAAACGAGATCTGGGTATATGACGCCTAGCATTATGGGACATAGCACAGCCTCGAGCCGGTAAAAATAGCTCTCGCGCTTTAGTATTAGGCCGAGTCGGAGCCGAGGTTCAGCTCCGAACCCATCCAGCAAGAATGAAGGCAAGATTGACAACTTAACATCATTTGTTACCAGTCTGCTTTTATTGAGAAATCACATCTTCAGCAGCCAATATTTTTCTTAAACATAAGTTCCATTTTATGAGGGGTTACGTAACATCTGTGTATGAATTGCCATGTAAAGAGTCTCCAATGTAATGAAAGTGATGTCTGCTTTGGAGAGAGAAGAATTAATTTTTGTCTGTCATTTGGCACATGTCCATTAATTGATCTATAATAATTCCATATTTTGTCATTATTATAGGTTTTTATTTTTTTGTTTGTTTTATAAATAGATAAGTATGCCTTTCCAGTAATGGGTTGATTCATTAGTAATATTATATGTTCTATAAGATTAGAAACATTCTATCTTATTAATGGTTGCATTGTTTCTTGTTTGCTTAATATATACGGTCTTAATTCTTGTACATGTAGCCATGAACTATTTTCCATATTTAATTTCCTTTGAATTTGGTCTATTGTCAGACGTTTTCCACAGTTTACCAATTGATGCCAATATAGTAATCCCTTTTCTTTAAGCATGTTGACTACTTCTATATCAAATGTTATTATATTACCTTGTGTGTATGCTACTGGATATAATAAAAATGACCATGCTTTAATATCAGGATTGCTATTAATAAGATTTTGGAAATTTTTTAATGTACAAGTAATGTATTTGGAACTTATATTTTTATGCTTATCTATCATCATATATTCCTTCATCAGCCATAGAAAATTGTTTGGTATGAAATCGGTATACTTATTTGCTACTACAAATCCTGATTTAACCAGATTCTCTCATGAACTAGCTTCCATTTTGATGCATATTTTGTATTTAGCCATAATGATATTGTTTTAATAACAGATGAATGCAAATATATTTCTATGTCTGGTAAACCTATGCCACCCATATCCCAATCATCTAGATGATATTTCATAGCTATCCTTGGTTTTCTTGGATACCATAGGAATCTTACCATTAAATCATTTAATTGTTTTAGGTGCAATTTAGCTGGTGGCAAAGAACAAGCTTGTATAAGAAAGAATTTTTGGAAATATGATCATTTTAATTATATAGAGTCTTTCTTCCATTGAAAATAACTTATTCCATCTTTGCATTAGATTTTTAAGATCTCTTTATAATTTGTTTCAATTGTAGTATCTAGATTGTTAGTTATTATAATTCCCAAGTATTTAATTGTATTATCGGTGGGGATATATTTATGGTATTTTTTTATTTAGATCTTTTTTATTAGTATTTATAAGCATTACATTTGTTTTGTTCTCATTAAATTTAAGACTCGAAAAGTTTTGAATCGAGTCCCATAATGCTTTTAAAGAGCCATTATTATTCTTTAAGGTAATTAAAATATCATCAGCAAAAAGTTGAATTTTAAGCTCTAGGCTGTTGTCTAATTGTATTCCTTCAATATTTTTATCCATACGTATATTATTTGCTAAGGGTTCAATGACTAGTGCAAACAATAATGGAGAAAGAGGGCAGCCTTGTTTTGTGCCCTTTATTTTAATAGATTTAGACAGACAAGATCCCAGTTTTATATAAGCCAATGATTTTATTAACAAGGTGAAGTTGTTTGAGAAGCCATATTCTAAAACTAACCATAAATAACCCCAGTTCACTGAATCAAATGCGCTATGTCTAAACCAATTTAATATTTGCAGATCTTAAACAGCAACTCCTTTTTACCTTTAAAAATGCCTAATAACAAATAGCTACATTCATGAACCATAATTATCTTACTGTCCTTAAGGTTGAGTACACTAGCTGCAATGTGTTTACAAATGTTATATAGTTCCAGTCAAGGACTTAAATATATTAAATGTTCATAAAATTAAGTTAAATTATAGTAATTTACTTGGGTGATGTTATCAGAAAAGACTGTAGTAAAGTCTGTATGTGTTAACTGTTCATACTGTTTCTTCCAAGTGATATACTTCTTTTTAAGCCTTGTGTGCTGTTTATGTGTACAATTCAAAATGAATAACAAATGTTACAATATAATAAAACATCAGGAATGTGTTGATACCTTCTAAATTTGTTAGGTACTTTTAATATTTGTTAGGGTTGCCACCTTTTCAAGTGGCAAAGTGGGACATTTTTGGTACAAACATCAGATTTTACAGGCTGACACATACCCACAGTCAGTACAAAGGTTAGAACTTAACTTTTTTGCCTAAATAAAAGCTTATTATTGTAGCATTTTAGTTGCTTATTCTGTTTCTTATAACATTTAGGTATTTTAGATACAGAATAACTGTTTTATGCAACTATTACATAAAATATAAGAAATAATTTTGTCCTAAAATCTCAGGACATTTGCCATTTTTACAATTTTTTATCAGGACAACTGCCCAAAGAGGGACTTGTCCCTCGCAAAGTGGGACAGGTGGTAACCCTAATATTTGTTAAACTGTAAAAGCACTTTGCCATCTCATAAATAGTGTGCTAGTTACTTTAAGTAGCGTAAGAGCTTAAACCACACCCATACTGCCTTGTTTCAGTGCTGACATCACTCAGACTGTTTACTTTCATATTGTGCCGTTCATACATTTGTAGAGGATTTAACACACACTAGTGGATTCTAACTGAAGAACCTCTACTCTAGGGATAGTAAAATAAGAGTTCCCAACTCATGGTGGGAAGCCAAAAACAAAGTGAAGCTTTTAGAGCTTTTTAAACTGAACACGAGCTCATTAAACTGCTATTAGTTTTCTTAACATTAAGGACAGATGTACAAGCCAAACAGTTGTTTGT
Organism: Protopterus annectens; assembly: GCF_019279795.1. NCBI lineage: Eukaryota > Metazoa > Chordata > Ceratodontiformes > Protopteridae > Protopterus > Protopterus annectens. The sequence goes on along the minus strand of NC_056733.1, from coordinate 589,718,893 downwards.
AAGTCAAAAAGGCACTTTTAGCATCAAAGAATAGATAACTACTTTTCAAGGCACTTTTTGGACCGTTATTACTATCAGCTTTTATATTATTTTATATTATGTGAATTAAATGCAACGGTTTAGATATTTCATGCAGCTCAGTATAAATAATATAAAAAGAATCATGCTCATTTAAGCACACCACATTAATATGTCAGTGTAAATGCATCACATTCTATACTAGCAATAAAAGGCAGGTAATTTATAAATTAATTATCTAAATATCATTTAGAGAGTTAGAGAAATCACGACTGTAATCACACTAATAAAGATGTTACCTTGCTTTCTTTAGGGTTGTTTCCTTTAGTTATAAAATGTCCCGTTTATCCTGTATTTATATTGCTTCAAAGACTGACACATATGTAAAGCATGAATGCTTTTAAAGAACTTTACCTTACAGAGCAAATGGAAAAAAATAATGTTTGCCCTTTTCATGTGTCTGACTTTCTTCTTTTTCTTGTCAGCAGTGCTACATTCATTTTTTTCTGCATGTCTTTTTACCCCAAAGGAGCTCCAGTCCATTTCTTCCACTTTATCCAAGGTTTTATTAGCTGAAAGATGAAACTGTTGCTTGTAGAGTGTCAAAAGTTTTTGGACCTTCAGTAAAAAATATTTTTATTCTTGCAGGGAACAGCAGGTGCACTTTGCCTTTTTTTCAATTCCTTTATCAGAGGGAGACATTCTTTTCTTGCAGTTATAACTCCATCAGAATAATCATTATCAAATTGGATTATGTTGTCTTTGTATTTAACTGGAGAAGTTGACCATGCTGTCTTTAAAATAAGTTTCTTATCCTGTGATGAAAAAAACTTTATTGATCTTGGGTGATTTCTTGATTTGATGGCTGTTGGCTGTTGAAGCAGCTCTTAAGGATCTATGGGCTCTTTCAATTCCATAAGAAAGAGCTTCAGGCAATTTAAAAACTTCTGGTAACCAGGTAGTAAGGAAAGTCACCATGATATCTCCCTTGGTTTTCTCTGGCAGCCCATAGATGCGAAGGTTATTTCGTCTGGACCTGTTCTCTAGATCCTCTTATTTTGTAATGAAGCATTTTGTTTTGATAAAAAATGTAGCTGAAGATCTTGTTCTGAGAGTCTGCCCTCAGTATCATTTAGGGATATCTCTCTGTCAGCTATTTGAGACTTCTGTTGCGTCATTATTTCTTGTAGTTGCCATATTTGTTTTGTAGATCTCTCTTCAAAAGTGTCCAGTTTGGTATTCATTTTGTCAAATTTCACTGAGAAATCTTGTATAGCATTTAATAAAAACTGTATCTCCTTTCTCATCGTCTGGTCCTGTGTGGTATTCTTAAGAAAAGCTCATTTCCAGTAGATTCAGATACCTTCCCTTCTTGTTTTTTGACAGGAAAAATGATTAAAGCCAACATTTTTGCAATGTAGACTTCTAGTGATATTAGAAGTAATTCAGCAAAATAGGTTTGTCTACAATATCTAGTTTTAAAAATTTCCTGTCAGAAATATATTTTGAGTGCAGAGCTGAGAAAAGATGCTGCCAACCAGTCTACATCTTAGCCACTCCCCCCCCCCCCCCGGTGCTAACAATCTTGCAGGTTTTGTTTAACAATATTTTAAAAGAAAGGGCATTACCAGCATCTTGGAAGAAATGTGTGCTGCCCATACTACCCAAAGATGGCAAAGACCCTTTAAACCCAACTTCATATAGAACAGTTTCAATTTTGAACCATGACTATAAAAAGTTTGTCTATACTGGCTAACAGAATGGTTGGGGTATTGCCAAAACCGACATGTGGATTGATGTGACTTGGTGGAGGGGAGGCATGAAATGTTTAGGTATTGGGATTAAAAGGTATTCTATTATAGCACCTAAGGATATCTGGGAGAGGTTCCCTATCGTATCGGTTTCAAAACTTCAAAATTCATACGATCAAAGTTTTGAAACAACGTACATTTTTTTTTTTTTTTACATTTTTGCCCCCCTGCACCCCCACAAATTAAATGTACCAATCAGAGATTGCACTACAGTGAGGAAAAGGGTAAACTTTCTAATCCACTCTGTACTGTGATCTCCATTCAAAACATTCGATGTTTCAAAACCTTGATCATATGGTCTTGATCATATGAATTTCAAAGTTCTGAAACATCGATCATATGATAGGGATGCATGGAAAAAAGACTAAACAAAAGATAATACAAAAACTGGGACAAAATAACTAGGGAGGGAAAACTCGAGTGGGATGAGGCTAAATCAAACGTTTGTACTGCAGACTGAATACTGCCTTCCCTACCAAGGATTGACAGAATACAGGCAGAGAGAAATGGCTAAAGGAGTGTTAAATGAAAGATTAGCTCTGGTTGAATTTGAGTCTAGAACAGCAGCTGCGGTTAAAAAGGGAATACATATGGCATATAAAATAATGCACAACTATAAAAAAAATCATTCAGAAGAGATTAGTAAAAAATGGGAAACTAGAATGGAAAGGCAATATAGAAAGGAACACTGAGGATATGTAGGTGTAATGTACTTACCATAACTTAGCATCTGTATTATCCACTTTCCGTTCCAAATAAGATTATCCAGGTATCGAAAATACCCCAAACAGTTCACGAAGCCCAAGAGCTTGAACACCTGCTCCAACTCCCACTGTAGGAGCACAGTATTTGCAAACAGTGGAGCACAGGCTGCTCCCATTGCCACACCAGAATGTTGCCTGGATGATCTGTCAATTATTTGGAAGGACTCCACTGAGGAATTTTAAAGATTTTTTTGTGATCCGAGTACTACTTTTAACTTCACTAGACATATGGACAAGAACCACATTGTTTTGTATATAGAGCTAATCAAGCAACCAGAGGGAAACTGACAGATTTTTTTTTAGAAAGCCCACTTTTTGTAATGCTTTTTTTCTTTCGAGCTGCCACCCTCAGAGGAAGGGTATAATCAAAAGTCAATTCATACACCTCGAGACTGACATCTGATATTAAGTGGATAGAGAGCACTGAGCAATTGAAAGCTATGTTTTTGGAAAGGGAACACCCATCTCTTATTTTGGAGACACAGGAAAAGGTGCGAGCTGGTAGGAAGGACATGCACCCTCATTATTTTATATGGCATCAAGGATGTCAGTAGGCACAACAACCAATACAACTTTCAGACCAATATGGTGTTGCATTTTTCTTTAGACTCCAGAGATTCAGCGGATTATACAGAACAGCTTGTTACAGCAGGATGTTTCAGTTTGTAGGTACTTTCAGGTGGGACCCTCATTTACATCTAGGAACAAAAGCAAACTGTTCGAAATGCCTCCTAAACCTGATTTTCATTTTCCAGCCACTAGGAAATGTGGGGGTATAAGCAGTGTTTATCAACACTGACCCTAACAAGTTTTGGAAGACAAGACTTAACAGTATATGTAACAGGGGAAAGTAACTGCTGGTATGAACGTGTAGTTTACTTGGCTACCTGTGATTCATGCAGTGCTTTCTATGTGAGTAAAACCCAGAATGCATTAAACAAGAGGATATACCAGTATGACTAGGCACAATGACAGTAAACCTGCTTTGCTACACGTGAGCACTTGCATATATTTTAAAAAGTTTAGGTTTTTGATCTTGGAGCAAACTGAATTGGGGGTGTATTCAGGTGATTGGAGAAACAGACTCACAATGGGAAATGAAATGGCAGTTTAAGTTAGAGGCTGCAAGTGCACCAGGACTGAATGACAATATTTCGATTGTGAATGAGCTGCAGGCAAGAGCAGCGGACATTTAACTGTTTTAAACAGTCTGACAGGCTTACTACTGTGACTAGATTGGACTTTTAACCAATTGTCATTTTAAGTTTATGAATGGGTGTTGCTGTTAGCACTTTATGCCTTTAAGTTGTAAAGACTGACAATTGGTGGTTGTAAAGGGGGAGGGGTGTTATGAACAGCTAACTTCATTCAAGTATTTTAATGCAAGTTGTAGTTCTTCCTTCACAGTTCTAAGATGTCAAGGCATGACAAAAGCACTTAACTGTAGAGTTTTTACAAAGTTGGTGTTTTAATGGCTTCATTAAATGCGATTTGGAAGAGAGCTTCGGGCGGCCTGGTTCTTGTTTTGTTTGAGATTTCTATTTTGGACAATCCAGTTTCAATGCTCGTTTTGCTGTTTTGGTTTACATCCAACATATCACTGAATGGTGGAGTGCATTCATCTAATGAACTGGCCATTTGAACAGCAATGGTCACTAAAGGGAAAGCATTCTGGAAGGCTTGCAACCCTAGCAGCACTGCTGTCATCTCCAAGACATTGATATGCCAGGGACCAAGGGCTTTGGACAGTTTTCCTCAGAAGTGCCCCCCCTGCAATCTGGGAAGGGGTCAAAAAATGTCCACTGCAGAGAGGTTCTTTCCATCCTTTTCACACCGAGTATGTGTCCTTCACTTTGGGACAAAATCTGTACTGACGAACATGAAAAGCTCCACAAAAATCAAAGTGCATCTAGGCATGCCTCTTGATGGAAATGCCTAAACCCACCACCCTTGAGGACCCTTTAACTGCATGCAAGATAAGCCTCATGAATAGATTGAAGGATAGCCAACTGTGAAGTCACAGAAAATTAAGCCTCAGCAGTAGTGGCCCCAGCAAGGGATTTTGTAAGTTTGTTGATCAAATCCTTTACTAAAGTGTGCCAAATAGTTCAGCAACTAAAAGGCAAAAGTTGCTGTATACACACGCTTTCCAAATCTATCTAATGCCATAGACGCCCTCTTAAGGGGATGGAGGGAGAAACTCTGCTCAACAAGTTCCTTCTTGGTGGCCACCATGACCATAGCATCGACAGACACCACTTTAATCCAGAATTTGCCACTGGAGGACCAAACACCTGTTTAAGGATGTCAAGAATGTCTCCAAATGCGATGTCTTTAGGTGGTGATCGTGGGGACTCTTCCCCCTCATCAAAATCCATATTCTCATTGACCGACTGCTGGGATAGTCCAACTGCCTTCTTTTGCACTCTTTCTAGGGACTTCCTCAGTGGGATGCCCAGTGAAATATCTGAGGAGACAGTGAAACCCTACTGGGTGGTATGGAGACTTTGGGCTGGCTGACCCAGTGACATAGAATGTGGTTCAAGGTGCAGACACATCTGGGATCCAGAAGTAATATCCCAAGGAGATAGGATCTGTCTGCTCGAGCAGAAAAAACATTCACCACCTCAAATGCAGATTGCTCTGGGGGAAAGGGCTTCTTGTCAACTGAATCCCTCCTCCCAAAGGCAATCTACCCCAGGCAGAAGTTGGAGTCAACCTGTCAAGTGCTGAAGCTCAAGTAGCAGACTGCTCCAAAAACTTCAGAGTTGACTAATGCCTTGGACCCAACAGGACTACTTCAGCTCTGAGAATCATCTGGCTCTGAAGACAGAGCCAATGCATTCAGGGATGTCTCTGGATGTAAATATAAAACAATCTTTGGATCTGAATCAGATTGATCCCAAAGACTGATCCAGGGGCTCTGAAGCAAAGGGTCAGATCAAAGAATGAGTTATCAGGGGATTGATAGGATGATTCCTGACCCATAGGGGTAGGAGCCAGGATAACTCCCATCTGAATCTGTGCCGTGAGAAATCATCCTGTCCATATCTGCTTCGGTTAGACTTCTGGAAAACCAAGAGGTTGCAAAGGATGGGGATCTTGAATGTCGGAGTTCCAGAAATGGAGATGGAACTCTGGATGGCACTGGGTCTACACAGTTGGAGAGGACCTAGACCTGGGTAAAGATATCAGATCCAAGGTGGTCAGAGACAAAGGGGCCGTCTGATCCAGCACCAAAATTGTCGAAGACATCTTCAGATCCAACTTCAACTCCTTTGCAGCTGCCCAAGAAAAAGCAGAAGATCCTGTTTAGATTTTAAAAGTCTCCTTAGTTTTGGATTTGGAAGGTTGAACTCCAGAAATTTGTCAGAAAAGGATGTTGGAAGCAACCCTTTCAAAATGGTTTTGTTTTCACTGTCAGCAATAGCTCGAGGATTAAAGTTATGGCATATGCTGCAATCATTCTGCAATCAGGGCCTAAACAGTATACACACAGGGAATGCACACCCAATAAAGGTAACTTGTGCCCATATTTTTCACATTTCTTGAACCCTGAAGGGCCTGACTACTGTAAAAAAAAATTTTCACAGAAGGAAACATTAGGAATACCAACACTGGTATTAAGATTACACGGAAGGTGTAGCTAAAATAGAAGGGTAAGAAAAAGGGAGAAAAATACCAACTATAGTAATGAGAACTGGTTATTTAAATAGAAAAGGGGAACTAGAATGAGATTTATAAAACAGATTAAGAAACTTTGATGACCACTTAAGATGAAATAGCAACCATGTCTTATTTGCAAAGTGGCAAACAAGATCTGAGGTATGTTAGGGTTGGTGCATTATGGGTAAGGGAAGAGCTAGAAAGCTTTTTGGTGGCCACGAGCTATAGTAACTGCTAAATCACATTAGACATTCAGATCCAAACCCAACAGTTGAGGATAGGATGAAAATTAGATTGCTAGATTTGTTGTACAAGGACTGTCTTTGTGAAAAACCATACTGGGCACTACAGAACAGAGCATCTGAAGCCCACTCTTTGCAGGTGTAATGGTCACTAGAAATAAGGTTTTACATGACAAATGTTAGTTGGGATAAAGATGCTGGTTCAAACCTCAAATCAATGCTTACTGCACTAAGTGAAGAGCTGTTAGAGAGGGCTTGCATAGCTGTACGAGGCCAATGACTGATCATGTCAGTATACAAATGCTGAAAACTTTTAGTTATGTACTTACCATAACTTTAGATGTTTGGGATCCATCTCGCCTACATTCAATACTGATGGGCTCGGAGCCGATCCCTCGGCTCTGACTCGGCACGCTATGCTATAGAGCGAGGCCTCTCATTGGCTGAGCTATTTCTTATCCCAGGATGCACCACCACTAATCCCCCAGATCTTGTTTGTCCGCATTCATGCACACATGCACAACTTGTTTATATAACATTGCTAGATGTTTCAAGATGAAACAACAGGATTCGGACCTTCTGATATCCTCTGATCTCCAAGGAAGGGGGAAGGAGGGTGGGTTATTAGGAATGTAGGCGAGATGGATCCCAAACATCTAAAGTTATGGTAAGTACATAACTAAAAGATGTTATGTGATCCTATCTCGCCTACATTCAATACTGATGGGGCAGCGTCCCTAGCCCCTAAATCCTAGGTGGCTCATTGGAAAACACTCCTGAGCACTGTGGAACCAAATGAAGCTCGTCCTCTACATGCCACATCCAATTTGTAGTGGGAAATGAAAGTGTGCGGGGAAGACCATGTAGCCGCAGCACAAATGTCACTAATGGCAAGCTTGGAATGAAAAGCTATCGAAGTAGCCATAGCCCTTGTAGAATGGGCTTTGACAGAGGTGGTAAGCTCTTTGTTAGAATAAGAATAAGCTTGAGTAATGCAGTCCCTAATCCATTTGGCAATAGTGACCTTTGTGACGGCTTTGCCCAATTTATTGTCTGCAAAGGATACAAACAACTGATCTGTTTTCCTTGTTTGTTTGGTCCTATCTAAATAGAAACGCAACTGCCTGTGAACATCCAATGTGTGGAATATGAATTCCGCTTTGTTAGAATACTTCGGGAAGAAGACTGGAAGTTCTAATGATTGCTGTAGGCAGAAACTGGAACAGACTTTAGGGACAAAGGAAGGATTTGGCCTGAGAGATACTCTGTCTTTGTGAAAAATCAAGTACGGAGGTTTTACAGACAAAGCCTGAAGCTCTGAAACCCTTCTGGCAGAAGTAATCGCCACCAGAAAGGCAGTCTTCCACGATAAAAATTTTAAATCACATGTCGCTGCCGGTTCGAATGGGGATGAAGTTAAGGCACGTAACACCACATCGAGATCCCATGGAGGAGCAGGATGGGAAATCGGAGGTCTTAAAAGCGTAGCTCCTTTCAAGAAGGTCTTACATAATCTGTTGCTCATTAAAGGTAGGTTTATAGATTTGTGAAAATTGGAAATAGCTGCCAATTGAACCTTGATGGTAGAGACTGAAGAGCCTTGATTAAAAAGAGAAGTTAGAAACTTCAGTACTTCAGATACGGGAATACTGATGGGATCCAGGCCCCGGAGTTGAGCCCAAATAGCAAATCTTTTCCATTTGTTAGAATACAACTTCTTTGTAGCAGATTTGTGGGCCGAGGATAAGATGTGTACAACTTCTGGATCCAATGTATGACTCCTTACTAATGTTGGAAGAGGAGGAGCCAAGCCGTCAATTTTAAGGTGTGTAGGGACTGGTGAAATAGTCCCGATTGATGAACCAAAAGGTCTGGGATCTGGTCCAGGAACCATGGACCTTCCAGAGCATACTTCCAAAGATACGGGAACCATACTTGACGAGGCCAGTAAGGAGCAACTAAGATCATTCTGCTCCCCAAGACCGATGCCTTTTGGATCACTTTGGGAAGGAGAGGAACTGGGGGGAAGGCATAAAGCAAGCCGGTGGGCCAAGGAAGGGCTAGAGCATCCATGGGGCTCTTCCACGGGGCCGGGATGAGGGAGAAGAACTTTTCGCACTTCGCATTCAGTAGGGAGGTCGCAACATGGAACTCCCCATTTGCTGAATATCTGATTTGCCACTGCAATGTTCAGAGACCATTCGTGAGGAGAGAGGATGGTTCTGCTCAGTCTGTCGGCTATCACATTGGATTTGCCCGGGATACGAGTAGCCAGTAGAAAGCGTTTGGTCGATACTGCCCATTCCCAAACTCTCATGGCCTCTCTGCAAAGAGGATAGGATCTGGTCCCTCCCTGTTTGTTCAGGTACCAGACAACTGACATGTTGTCTGAGTGAACAGCAATTACGCCTTGAGGGAGGTAATTGTGAAGGGCTTGAAGGGACAGTAGCACTGCCCTCATTTCTAGGATGTTGATATGAAGAAGGGTCTCCTCTGTGTGCCATTTGCCTTGGACTGACCTGCCCAGGGAATGCCCCCCCACCCCATCTGGGAGGCGTCCGTGGTCAAAATGGCCGAAGGAGGAGGTGGAACAAAGGGTCGTCCCTGATCCAAATTGGAGGGCACTAGCCACCAGCGAAGGTCTCGTTTGCATGTTTCCGTGATCCATATGGGAAGATTGAGAGGAAGTTCCTGAAAGGACCACTGAGCTGAAAGAAGCCACTGGAGAATTCTCATGTGCAACCTCGCCAAGGGGACTAGAAGGACCGTGGCGGACATGGATCCCAACAGCTGCAGGACCATTCTGGCTGGAGCTTTGGACCTGGGAAGTAAGGCTCGAACTTGAGTCTATATGGTTTGTATTCTGTCTGTAGGTAGATAGACCCGCATTTGGTTTGAGTCTATCTCTACCCCTATGAATCTTATTCGTTGAGATGGCAGCAACACAGATTTTGGCCAATTGAAGGTGATTCCAAGGGAATTGCCCAGTGATATGGTGGTTTGAAGGCTCCTCAGTAGTAGATGCTTGGAGGTGGCAGTCAGGAGCCAGTCGTCTAGATACGGAAACACCTGGAATCCTAGACTTCTCAGGTGAGCAGTCACGACTGCCAAACACTTGGTGAACACCCTGGGGGCTGTGGTGAGACCAAAGGGCAGCGCGCGGAATTGAAAATGACTGCCTCCTAGGCTGAAGCGCAGATGTCTCCTGGACGTTTGATGTACCATGATATGGTAATAAGCGTCCTTGAGATCTATGGAGCACATCCAAACACCTTTCTCCAGCAATGGAAAAATGGTTTGTAGGGTGACCATTCGGAACTTGGACTTTCTGACTGAACGGTTTAGAGTGCTGAGGTCCAAAATGGGCCTCAAGTCCCCGGTCTTTTTTGGCACCAAAAAGAATCTTGAGTAAGTTCCTAATCCGATCTGGTCTTCGGGGACCGGTTGGATGACTCCTTTTTGCAGCAGCTTTGAAACTTCTGAGGCTGCAGTATCCCGTTGACTGGGTGGCGGGTCCGGGATCCTTCTGGACTGGGATGGGGTGTGAGAGAAAGGGATGGTGTAACCTCCGGTGATAATTCGAAGCACCCATCGATCCTGAGTGATACCTTCCCAGGCCTTTAGGTGCTTCGAGAAACGACCCCCGACTGGCTCCGGAGCTGCACAGTCGGGCAATCCCTCAGGGACTGTGAAAGGCTGAAGAGCCACGAAAGGACTCGCGGTCTCCAGTGTTGTGAGGGCCTCTGCCGCCTCTGGGACGGCGTCTTCCGGAAGAATTTCCCCCTCCCCTGCCTCTGGAAGGGGGATCCTCCTGCTGAGAGGGGTAAGGCTTCTGAGATCTACGGAACCACATTTTCCCTCCTCTTTTAGCCTTGGGATAAGGCCGAAGGGAGTGGAAAATCGTGCCCCACGGCAGTCAGAGTCTTACCCTCCTGTTCGCAGCGTGTCAGTGTGTCCTTTACCTTGGCTCCAAACAGGGAGGACCCATCAAAGGCGTCGGCAAAGGAAGACTTAAAGGCCTCCGCGAAATGACACAGGCGAAGCCAGGCTTGTCTCCGTAGAGCAATGCCTGTACCCGCCGCTCTACTCGCCCCTTCGGCCGCATAAGAAATAAGCCTCATGGACGAGTTTGAAATGGACGACAATGTAGCCAGCTGAGAGCCAACTGTCTGGGCCAGCTCCTCAGGCAGGTTACCCAAGAGGGTATCGGAAAGTTCTTTAATCAGATCCCTCTGAAATCTAGTAAAGTGTGTAAGGTAGTTCAAGGACCTTAAGGTAAAGGCCGCTGAACTAAGGGTGCACTTTCCATACCGATCCATGCTCCTAGACTCCTTATTAGGAGGATGGACGGACGTCGAAGCCTCTGCTACATCTTGCTGGGTAGCAGATGCCACCACCAAAGCATCTACAGCCACACCTTTAGTTAGAAACTCTTTTTCAGGGGGTGCCGAGAGAAATTTATTAGGACGAGCAGGCACCGGTTCCATGGAGTCTGGGTGTTCCTACGCCCGTCGACAGACCAAATCCAAGAGCTCGTCGAAGGGCAGAGACACCCAGGAGGCAGAGGGCTGAGCCCCGAAGGCCTTGAGGAACACCGTCTCATCAGCAGAAGGGGGTTTGGACTGCCAGCCGCCTCGTTGTTTAAGGACCTCCAGGATGTCTGCAAAGGAGACATCATCCGAGAACGACTTAGGGGACCCCTCTGCATCATCGAGATCAGTGTCCAATGTAAGAGGCTCATCAGGGGAGTCAATGTGCTTACTCTTGCACGATCTCTTCCTGGGGGGTTCTTCCGAAGAAGCTTCAGAAGGACCTCCAGGAGGGGGGGAAACCCCAGTGGGGGTAACCTCAGGCCCCGGGGCTCCGCTGTCTAAAGACAGGGGGACTGCCAAAGACCCAGTCTCGGTATGTAGGGAAGGAGCCGGGGAGACCGTGGAGGTAGCCAAAGAAGATTTGGCTAACGCACTCCTCATAGCCCTGAAGGCGGGACCGCCAGAATGCTGGGAGGGTCCCACCTCCGTGGCCACAACAGTAGACGGCACTCCCGCCGCCGACGCACCAAGAGGGAGACTTGGGACCGAAAACATCAATCCCGAAGCATCCCCCCGGGGCCGACGGAAGAAGTCCGTGTACTGAACTCCGACCCAAGAGCCGGAGTTGGAGTAAGGGTCGGGCCCGACCCTAGAACCTCCACCGGTTCCCCCAGCACCGGCTCCAATGGTGCCGAGGCTGTTGGAGGAGGAACCATAGTAGAGAGGTGGACTATCGGCTCTGAAGCCGAATGGGCCGGAGCCGAAACTAGTTTTTGGAACACCGGAGACTGGAAAAGTCTTAGGAGCACCCTGTTGATGTCCAAATCAGACATCTTGGATGACCTAGAGGATACCGATCGGGTCCGAACCGATTTCTCCATCGGCTCCAAAGTACTAGGGGACTGGCTCCGAATTGATTCCACCACTATCGGCTCCGAGAGAGACCTCGATGCAACTTCTCTCTGTGCCGATAAGGACTTCAGCTCCGAAGGAGAAGAGTCTGAGCCGGTAACCCTCATCGGCTCCAATATCAGTGGAGCCGACGAAGGTGACCCACCTCTCGATGCTCCAGACCTCGGCTCCGAAACCAGAGGGGTCGAGGCAGGAGGCATCGAGGCAGACCGTTCCGCCCTCGGCTCCGAAGTCCGTGGAGCCGATGGAGAAGACTGCCTAGGTTTCTTGGCAGTCGGTTCCGACAGGCTGGTCGGAGCCGACGCTTTCTTCTTTTTTGAAGGAGAGGGAGACGAAGATAAAGCCTCTTCGAAAGAAGGCTTAATTAATCCTTTAAGGATTAATTTGTTCTTCCTCTCCTGGAGTACTCTTGAAGAGAAAGCGTGACACACGCTACACGATTCTTGTAGGTGCTTGGCGCCTAAACAGTAAACGCACGAGGAGTGGTCGTCCGTTATGGACATCTTAAAACCACACCTCGTGCACTTTTTAAACCCGGAGGGTTTGTGTTCTTTTGACATGGCCAAAAATAGTCAAAACACAGTTATTTGCAAAGGAAAGTTTGTCACAGTATATATATATATATAAATCTTCTCTCTTTTTTTTTTTTTAAATACACAAGTACAGTACAAAGAAAAATTATACCGCGAGAGAGAGAGAGTCAAGACCCTCTAACTTAAACGGGTACTTGACCCACAACAAAAAACCAAGATAGTAAAAGCAACAGGGGAAGGCCCCTCTAACTAAAACGGGAAACCTTCCCTTTGCGAAAAAACACAAATTCTCAACAGGAAATTTCAAATACACACTCAAAACACAAGAATAGCTGTTAAAACAGCTTTTGGGTTCAAAATCAGCAAATTTCTGACAGGAAAAGCCTAAATAAATTAGTAGTTAGCTCAGCCAAGTTGAGACCACGTCTATGCTTGTAAGCGGCAAACGAGATCTGGGGGATTAGTGGTGGTGCATCCTGGGATAAGAAATAGCTCAGCCAATGAGAGGCCTCGCTCTATAGCATAGCGTGCCGAGCCTCGGCTCCGAGCCCATCAGTATTGAATGTAGGCGAGATAGGATCACATAACATCTACAGTTGTACAAGAAAACTTACCATAACAGTACATGTCTGAATAATCACTGCTGCAGTAGCCTTAGCTACATGGGATATATCCAGCCAAGGATACTAAAGCTGGCCAGCTTCCAAAGCTTTGGGGCACCTTGCAGTTGCCCAAACCAGTCAGCTCCGAGCTGAACTACAAAACAGGTTTGGATACCAAGCCCTTTAGAGATTCACAACAGAGGGGAGGCTGACCCCTTTAAGGACAATGTTAGGAAGAAAAAATATTCACACCTTAGCATAAACACACCAAAAAAGCAAGGTGGGTGGAGGGAGAGAGCAGCTACCACAGCAGTGATCACTCCATCTATTATGGCAAGTTTATATAAACAATTTCATTATGTTCATCATATTGATCACTGCTGCAGTAGCCTTAGCTATACGGGTATAGATTCTCCTAGCTTACATTTCAGAGATGGAAAGAAGTGTCCAGAAGACCTGGGAGAATGGTCCCAGCAAAGTCTGCTTTAGACCCAAAGAAGGAATCAAGCTTAGCGTTTTATGTAGACTATCAAGTTGCTGCTTCTAGAATATTTCTAGAATACTTTACAAAAACTCATACATGAAGCAAAGGCCCTGGTAGAATGGACCAGGACCCTCCCTTGAATATTTTGCTTTGATGAGTATAAGCAAAGGTAATAGTCTTAAACAACCATTTGGAAATGGTCTGCTTTGACACTGGAAGTTTATCTTCGCAAGAAAACTGTTACAAAGACCAGAAAGATTTAGTTCTGTCAGGACAGAACCAGCGTTGTCTGTAGACATCCAAGGAATGGAGTATCCTTTCTCCTCCATATTTAGGTTCAGGAAAGAAATGGACACATGGGTAGTTTGGCTTAAACTGATACCACTTTAGGCATAAGAATTACTTCTCAAACAAACCCGGTCCCAGTGGAAAATTAGATAGGGTTACAATTTTCTTGCAGACAGAGCAAACAAAACTTTTCTCCAACACAAATTAAGACCAAGGAAAAGCCACCAGTTTTCTTGCAGGCCCCCCCTTTCAAAAACAAACATTCTGACATGAGAAAGCATTGAAAGGGGTTATCCATGAGCAGACTAGCTGAAATGGTAGATAAATGAACCTTAACAGAGGAGAATGAAAGGCTATGTAATACTCACAAATGTAAAAATAAAACAGAACACTAGTCCTGAATGGGTGTTTATGTTGCTGGTACCAACTAGAAAGCCTTTCCAATTTGTCAAGATTTTTTAGTAGCTGGCCTTTTGCCTCCATTAGTACCTGCAGCACATTTCAAGACCTTCTCATCCAGGCGGTCAACTGAAGTTAATTGGTATCAGTGTATCAAATACCCCTGATCTTGTGTGTAGACAGTCTACAAGGAAGCCTGATTAAATCAGATGAGGCCGATGGGTCTACTTGCAGAATTCCCAGATGGACCAAATCTTAGGCCACTTTAACTTGTTTCCATTCATGAGGGTCTGGATCTTGTCCTTCAGCTAGTCTGCCACACAATTTTCTGACAGAAGGTAGAATTTCTGTTGAGTAAGAATGCTTTTACAGCTATACCTAAAAGTTAGCATGGCTAGCCTGCAAAGTATGACCTTGCTCTCTTACTCGTTGAGACATGACTATGGTATTGTCTAGCAACCTGAAGAGGTCTCAAAGACCAAAGATGGAGTTGAGTGCCTTGACTGGCCAAGCTTCTTTCATATTTATATGCCTGCATCTTTGTTTTTGCCTTTTGTCTCACACACCTTAGACTTTTATCCCTCCTGAAACAGCTCCCATGCAAAGTTTGAGGCATCTGTAATGACTGATTGCTTTGAAACAGTGAAGAAGACATCTAGATTTAAGGATATTTGCTGCCTCCCTCCAAGCCAGTTCTCTTCTGGGGTCTACATCAGCAAATAAACGTGACATACTGAAGACTTCCACAGACCATGACTGAAGTACAAATAAGTAGTGAATTTGTTTCCCCAGGGGAAAAAAAAACACTTGGCTGTAGTCCAGAACTTGTCCTTTTCTCCACCATACACTAATTTTTGGAGTTGGTATATTTAGTTAGGGGATGAACCCCAGTGTTTGGGTTTGGTCGGGCAAGCGATTTTCCCCTCAGAAAAAATTTGCTGAAGTCAGTTTGATGTTAATGCATTGATTAGGTATTCGGGTATGTCAATTTTGATTTGGTGATAGACCCCTGACAAACCCTAGTGCTGGGATTGGAAAATAAGGTATGCTGGGACCAAACAGGCTTCAGATACCATTGTCTAGGACTGGAAAATAAGGTGTGCTGGAGCCAAACAGGCTTCAGATACCATTGTATTTCTCATGTGGAGTCTTGCCAGGAGTATCATGAGAATCAGATGCTGTAAGACTCAGAATCCCGAGGTACTTCCTCAGTGACAGAAGTCTGAGTGGACCTAGATCTATTTTTCCTCTTGAAATGAAAGGTCTACTTGACATCCCAGAAATATAACCTTGTGTGAAAAAGTCAAGACTTTTCAATGTCCTCTTGGAATTCCAACATGTGTAAGATCTGGCACTCAAGGGAGATTCCTGACACTTGAAAGATGCTACAAGATAAACGTGTCATCTAAATATGGAAAAATGTGGATACCCTCTAGCCTGCAATGAGAGTATAACTTTTAGTTATGTACTTACCATAACTTTAGATGTATGGGATCCATCTCGCCTACATTCTGTACTGATGGGTTCGGAGCCGATCCTCGGCTCCGACTCGGCACGCTCTACTATAGAATGAAGTCTCTTATTGGCTGAGCTATCCCACATCCCAGGATGCACCACCACTGCTTCCCCAGATCTTGTTTGTCCGCACACATGCACACACACATAGACTGTTGATATAATATTGCCAGGTGTTTCAAGATGAAACAGCTGAACTCGAACCGTCCGGTCTCTTCTGATCTCCAAGGCAGGGGGAAGGAGGGTGGGTTATTAGGAATGTAGGCGAGATGGATCCCATACATCTAAAGTTATGGTAAGTACATAACTAAAAGATGTAATGTGATCCTATCTCGCCTACATTCTGTACTGATGGGACAGCGTCCCTAGCACCTGATTCCTGGGTGGCTCACTGGAAAACACTCCTGAGAACTATGAACCGAAGGAAGCTCGCCCCCGAGATGCCACGTCCAATTTGTAATGAGAAATGAAGGTGTGAGGTGAAGACCACGTAGCCGCAGCACAAATGTCACTAATGGCAAGCTTGGAATGAAAAGCTGCCGAAGTAGCCATAGCCCTGGTAGAATGAGCTTTCACTGTAGCTGTAAGCTCTTTATTAGAAATGAAGTAAGTATGACTGATACAGTCTCTGATCCACTTGGCAATAGTGACTTTCGTGACGGTTTTGCCCAATTTATTGTCCGAAAAGGACACAAACAACTGATCTGTTTTCCGTGCTTGGTGCGTTCCTATCTAAATAGAAGCATAATTGTCTGTGAACATCCAAGGTGTGAAAGATGTATTCCGCTCTGTTCGAGTACTTTGGGAAGAAAACTGGAAGTTCCAATGATTGTTGCAGACAAAAACTAGAACAAACCTTAGGAACAAAGGATGGGTTCGGTCTGAGGGATGCTCTATCCTTGTGAAAAAACAGATATGGTGGTTTGACACATAGGGCTTGAAGTTCCGAAACTCTCCTGGCTGATGTAATTGCAACTAATAACGCAGTCTTCCAAGAAAGAAATTTTAAGTCACAAGTTGCTGCCGGTTCAAAGGGGGAAGAGGTCAAAGCACCTAACACCACATTAAGGTCCCACGGTGGAGCGGGATGAGATATCGGGGGCCGTAGCAGCCCAGCACCTTTCATGAAGGCCTTACACAACTTGTTGCTCATCAAAGGTGGTTCTATGCTCTCATGAAAATTGGAAATGGCTGCCAATTGAACCTTGATGGTAAAGACCGAACAACCTTGATTGAACAGAGAAGCTAAAAACTTCAGAACCTCTGACACCGGGACTGTTATGGGGTCTAATCCCCGGAGTTGGGCCCAAATAGCAAATCTCTTCCATTTGCTGCTATACATTTTCTTAGTAGAAGTCTTGTGTGCAGAGGACAAAATATGTATGACTTCCGGGTCCAAAGCATGGTTCCTGACTATGGTCGGAAGAGGAGGAGCCAAGCTGTTAACTTCAATGAGTGGAGGGACTGATGAAGCTGTCCCGACTGATGGGTCAAGAGATCCGGAACTTGGTCCAGGAACCATGGACCGTCCAGTGCACATTTCCGAAGAAAGGGAAACCAGACTTGACGAGGCCAGTATGGGGCAACTAAAATCATTTTGCTCTCCAAGCGAATCGCCTTCTGGATCACCTTGGGAAGAAGGGGAACCGGTGGAAAGGCGTATAGCAGACCAGTGGGCCAAGCTTGGACTAGGGCGTCCTTGGGAATCTCCCCCGGAACTGGGGTGAGAGAGAAGAACTGTTGGCATTTCGTGTTGAGGGGGGTTGCGAAAAGGTCGCAACAAGGAGTTCCCCCATCTTCTGAAAATCTGAGTTGCCACTCTGTCGTTCAGAGACCACTCGTGAGGGGAGAGAATAGTTCTGCTCAGCCTGTCAGCTATCACATTGGATTTCCCTGGAATGTGTGTTGCTACCAGAAAACGTTTGGTTGCAATCGCCCAATCCCATACCTTCATGGCCTCTCTGCAAAGGGGGTAGGATCTGGTCCGTCCCTGCTTTTTCAGGTACCAGACTACTGACATGTTGTCGGACTGAATGGCAATCATGTCCTGGGGGAGGTAACTGTGTAGTGCTTGCAGCGATAGAAGCACCGCTCTCATCTCTAGTATGTTGATGTGGAGGAGACTCTCGTCGGAGTGCCACTTGCCTTGGACTGACCTGCCCAGGTAATGTCCCCCCCACCCCATCTGGGAGGCGTCCGTAGTCAATGTGGCCACTGGAGGTGGTGGAACGAAGGGTCGCCCCTGATCCAGGTTGGAGGAAAGAAGCCACCAACGAAGGTCCTGTTTGCACGTCTCTGTGATCAGAATGTGGTGACTGAGAGGGAGATCCTGATAAGACCACTGGACTGACAGGAGCCACTGGAGAATCCTCATATGTAACCTTGCCAAGGGGACTAGAAGAACGGTGGCCGACATGGAACCTAACAGTTGTAGGACCATCCTGGCTGGGGCTCGACGTTTGAGGAGCAAGGCTCGAACTTGAGACTGTAGTGTTTCTATCCTCTCTGTAGGAAGATAGACCCGCATTTGCTTTGAGTCTATCTCTACTCCGATAAACCGAATGCGCTGAGATGGCAGCAACACGGACTTTGCCCAACTGAAGGCGATTCCTAGGGAGTTGCCTAGAGATATGGTGGCTGCTAGGTTTTGCAAGAGTAGAAGCCTGGAGGTGGCAGTTAGGAGCCAGTCGTCTAGGTATGGAAACACCTGGAATCCTAGACTTCTCAGGTGAGCAGTCACCACCGCCAAACATTTGGTGAACACCCTGGGGGCTGTGGTGAGACCAAAGGGCAGTGCACAGAACTGGAAATGACTGTCTCCCAGGCTGAAGCGCAAGTGTCTCCTGGACGCCTGATCTATCAGGATGTGATAATAGGCGTCCTTGAGATCTATGCAGCACATCCAAACACCTTTCTCCAGCAGCGGGAGAATGGATTGCAAGGTGACCATCCGGAACTTGGACTTCTTCACTGATCGATTTAGCTTGCTGAGATCCAAAATGGGCCTCAAGTCCCCGGTCTTCTATGGCACCAAAAAGAATCTTGAGTAAGTCCCTAATCCGGTCTGGCCTGCGGGGACAGGTTGGATGACTCCTTTTTGAAGCAGCTTTGAGATTTCGTTGGCTGCAAGATCCCGTTGACTGGGTGGTGGGTCCGGGATTTTTTGGGATGGAGGGGGGTGTTGAGAAAAAGGGATGGTGTAACCTCCGGCGATGATTCAGAGCACCCATTGGTCCTGAGTGATACTCTCCCAGGCCTTTACGTGCTTCGAAAAACGACCCCCGACTGGCTCCGGAGCTGCACAGTCGGGCAATCCTTCAGGGATGCTGGAAGGTTGAGGAGCCACGAAAGGACTCGCGGTCTCCAGTGTTGCGGGGGCCTCCGCCGCCTCTGGGACGGCGTCTTCCTGAAAAAATTTCCCCCTCCTCTGCCTCTAGAAGGGGATCACTCTGCTGTGAAGAGTAAGGCTTTTGAGATTTACGGAACCACATTTTCCCCCCTCTTCTAGCCTTGGGATAAGGCCTGAAGCGAGTGGAAAACTGTGCCCCTAGGGCAGTTAAAGTCTTACCCTCTTGTTCACAGCGAGTCAAGGTGTCCTTTACCTTGGGTCCAAACAGAGAGGACCCATCAAAGGGAGCATCGGCAAAGGAAGACTTGAAGGCTTCCGCAAAATGACACAGGCGAAGCCAGGCTTGTCTCCGTAGAGCAACACCTGTTCCCGCCGCTCTGCTCGCCCCCTCGGCTGCATATGAAATGAGCCTCATGGACGAGTTCGACAACGATGATACGGTAGCCAGCTGAGAGCTAACCGTCTGGGCCAACTGCTCAGGTAAGTTACCAGAGAGGGTATCTGAAAGTTGCAAAACAACGAACACAGTATCCAGCAAATCTTTTATTAAAATCTCTGACGTCTTGGCCAAAGCCTTCAAGGAGAATAAAAAAATGTACAAGCACCCATTCTTTTATAACAAAGCAATTAACCAATCAAATAATTAAATACTTAATTAAGCAATGCTCTCCAATTGAACTCTTCATTAAGCCCATAAGGAGACACAGTTTTATATTTTAAAATGAATAAAGCTTCTTTTTGTAATAAAACAGTTTTAACATCCTGATGGCAATACAATGATAGCTTAACTTGTTCTAAAATGGTAGCTTTTAAACCTACACTACTTTTATTATGACATTCTGAAAAATGAGAGCCACAGGGCTTTTTATATTGCCATTATTAATGTCCCTTATGTGCTCTAACAGTCTCAGTTTAAAAGCTCTTTTTGTTTCTCCTATGTAATAAATATTACATGGACAGCTGAGAGCATAAATAACCCCTACTGTATTACAACAAAACTGCTTAACATTAATAAACTTATCATTAATAGAAGGAAAACAAGATACAATATATTTACAGGCTTTACACCTTCCACAAGGAAAGGTGCCAGTTTTACATGGTTCTTTATATAATGAAGAGGGAGGTATACTGAATTTACTTCTAACTAGAAAGTTTTTAATATTTCTACCTCTCCGAAAAGAAAATTTCAAATTGACATTCAGCCATTGTTGAACATTTTTCCAAGAATGTAAATAAGACCAAAACTGTTTAACTATATCAAGAAATTGAGAAGTAAAACATCCATAGGTGGTCACAAAGTACATATTTTCCCTATACTTCCTACCATTATTATATTCAACCACATTGTTATGAAAATAATGACTATTTTCACCATCAGAAGGTTTAACCCTTTTGACCAACTTGTCAAAACATCTATTTAAAGTATCTTTATTATACCCTCTATTCATGAAAGACTCAACTAGACACTTCATTTCTTGCTGAAAAATATCAGGTCTCCCACATAATCTATAAGTACGTAACATTTCACCATATGGTAATGCATCCAGAGTATGAGGAGGATGGCCACTAGTGCCATGTAAATAAAAATTAGTACCTTCAAATTTTCTATTAATCGAAGTAATAATCTTCATACCATCAGAAATATCTAAAACTACATCCAAAAATGGAACAACATGTCCCATTACCAAACCATCAAAATTCATCGAAAATCTATTATTGTTGATATCATTTACAAATTCCTTAATATCACTCTCATCAGCATCCACCAAAAATATTAAATCATCCACAAACCTAAAATAAGCAATTACATGAGAAAGAAAGAACCTATGTTTATAAATTTCTAGTTCAAATAAACCCATAAATAAATTAGCATACATGGGGGCAAAAGAAGCCCCCATGGCTGTGCCTTGTAACTGATGGTATAGAACCTCATTAAATTCAAAAAAATTATGAGTCAAACAAAAATAAAGCAACTCTACAATAAATTCTGTAACTGGAGTATCACCTAAAAAATATCTAGCAGCCTCTATACCAAAATGATGTTTAATATTTGTGTAAAGGCTCCTGACATCAATAGTAAACCAAGTCATTCTCCTGTTTATCTTTATCCCTTTCATCTTGTTTAAAAAATCAAAAACATCACAAATATAAGATGGCAACTTGTAGACAAAAGGAGCCAAAAATTGATGTAAAAAAATACCCAAATTGTGTAAAAAATAAAAAGAACCAGATACTATAGGCCTCCCAGGAGGCCTAGACAAATTTTTATGTATCTTGGGTAGGCAGTAAAAAAGGGCCATTCTTGAACCTTCTACTTGAAATTTCTTTTTGACATCAGTTGGGCAAAAATAACCTAACCCCTTTATTCAACAGCTCCAAGTAGTCCTGAATAGATTTTAAATATACATCTACAGATACTACTTTATAGGTTTTGCTATCCTTTAAATGTTCCATACACATAGATAAATAGTCAGCAAAATGCATCACAACTAACTTATTGCCGTTATCAGATGGTTTGAAAATAATGTCCCTTTTTCTACCAAGATTAACCAAAGCTTGCCACTCATTCCATTGCAAATTATATTTGACATTAGTTTTCTCACTCATATATTTTTTGTAATTTAGTTCAGTGAAAAAATTAACTAAATTCACAAACTGACATATATCATTATTCAGATTACCAGGAGTAAAGTTACTAACCGTCGGTACCTTAGTGGTATCTAATTTACAATATGCATTAGCAGCTTCATCTGAAAAACAAGAAAAAAAGCTATCACAAGAACTACTGTTGTTTAACTCATCAATCGAATTAGAAGTCGTCGAGAAATTACCAAAAAAATATTTTAGCTGCAGCTTCCTACCAAAAATATACATATCTTTCTTTAATTCATGGAAGGTGTAAAGCCTGTAAATATATTGTATCTTGTTTTCCTTCTATTAATGATGTTAAGTTTATTTCTGTTAAGCAGTTTTGTTGTAATACAGTAGGGGTTATTTATGCTCTCAGCTGTCCATGTAATATTTATTACATATGAGAAACAAAAAGAGCTTTTAAACTGAGACTGTTAGAGCACATAAGGGACATTAATAATGGCAATATAGAAAGCCCTGTGGCTCTGCATTTTTCAGAATGTCATAATAAAAGTAGTGTAGGTTTAAAAGCTACCATTTTAGAACAAGTTAAGCTATCATTGTATTGCCATCAGGATGTTAAAACTGTTTTATTACAAAAAGAAGCTTTATTCATTTTAAAATATAAAACTATGTCTCCTTATGGGCTTAATGAAGAGTTCAATTGGAGAGCATTGCTTAATTAAGTATTTAATTATTTGATTGGTTAATTGCTTTGTTATAAGAGAATGGGTGCTTGTACATTTTTTTATTCTCCTTGAAGGCTTTGGCCGAGACGTCAGAGATTTTAATAAAAGATTTGCTGGATACTGTGTTCGTTGTTTTGCTACTGGCTGCTTTCTTCGTTGCTTTTTGAGGGTATCTGAAAGTTCCTTGACCAGATCCCTCTGAAGTCTGGTGAAGTGCGTCAGATAATTCAGAGACCTTAAAGTAAAGGTTGCTGAAGTAAGGGTGTGCTTCCCGTACCGATCCATGCTCCTGGACTCTTTATTAGGAGGATGGATGGACGTTGAAGCCTCTGCCACATCTTGTTGGGTAGCAGATGCCACCACCAAGGCATCTACAGCCACACCTTTGGAGAGAAAATCCTTTTCGGGGGGTGCTGAAAGAAATTTATTGGGGCGAGCTGGCACCGGTTCCACAGAATCCGGGTGTTCCCACGCCCTTCGAGAGATCAAATCCAGAAGCTCATCGAAGGGCGGAGACACCCAGGAGGCGGAGGGCTGAGCCCCGAAGGCCTTGAGAAATACCGACTCCTCAGCGGAAGGGGGTTTGGACTGCCAGTCGCCTCGTTGCTTCAGGATTTCCAAAATGTCCGCAAAGGAGACATCATCCGAGGATGACTTGGGGGACCCCTCCGCATCATCGAGGTCAGTGTCAGAGGTGAGAGACTCGTCAGGGGAGTCGACGTGCTTCCTCTTGCACTGTCTCTTCCTGGGAGGTTCCTCTGAAGATGCTTCGGAGGGACCTTCAGGAAGGAGGGAACCCCCGATGGGGGTGGCCTCAGGCCCCAGGGCTCCGCTGTCTTGAGATAGGGGGACTACAAAGGAACCAGTCTCCATGCCAAGGGAAGGTGACGGTGAGACGGTGGAGGTGGCCAAAGATTTGGCCAAAGCACTCCTCATGGCCCTGAAGGCAGGACCCCCAGAGTCCTGGGAAGGTCCAACCCCCGAGGCCACAACAGTAAACGGCACTCCCGCAGCCGACGCACCGAGAGGGAGGCTCGGAACTGAAAACATCGGTCCCGAAGTGTCACCCCCGGGGCCGACAGAGGAGGTCCGTGTACCGAACTCCGACCCGAAGGGCGGGGTTGGAGTAAGGGTTGGAACTGACCCAAAACCTCCACCGGCTCCACCAGCACCGACTCCAACGGTGCCAAGGCTGTTGGAGGAGGAACCAAGACAACAGGGTGGGCAATCAGCTCCGGAGCCGACTGGGCTGGAGCCAAAACCAACTTTTGGAAGACCGGAGACTGAAACAGCCTTTGAAGTACCCTGTCTATGTCCGAATCAGACATTCTCGAAGACCAAGAAGAGATTGAACGGGTTTGAGTCGACTTCTCCACCGGTTCCGAAGGACTGGGGGACCGGCTCTGAATAGTCTCGATAAATATCGGTGCCGAGGGAGACTCCACAACCATTGCAATTTCCCTCGGAGCCGAAGAGGACTTCGGCGCCGAAGGGGAAGAGTCTGAGCGGGCAACTCATCGGCTCCGAAGACAGTGGAGCCAATGAAGGTGACCCGCCTCTCGAAGCTCTAGCCTTCGGCTCCAAAGACAGAGGAGTCGAGGTTGGAGGCATCGAGGCAGACCGTTCCGCCCTCGGCTCCGAAGTCCGTGGAGCCGATGGAGAAGCCTGCTGAGATTTTTTTGTAGTCGGTTCCGACGGGCTGGTCGGAGCCGATTTCTTCTTCTTTGAAGGTGAAGAGGAAGATGATAAAGCCTCCTCAAAGGAAGGGGTGATAAGCCCTTTTAAAATCAATTTGTTTTTCCTCTTTTGGAGGACTCGGGAGGAAAAAACGTGAAAACGCTACATGACTCCTGAAGATGCTTAGGGCCTAAACAATAAACGCATAAAGAGTGATCGTCCGTGATGGACATTTTGTAACTGCATTTAGAGCATTTTTTGAACCCTGAAGGTCTGTGCTCTTTCGACATATTGGCACTACAAAAAACTTTCAAGTACACTAACAATAACAAATAGCTTAAAGAAAACTGTGTACACAGCCCCTCTAACTCAAACGGGAACACTGAAGAAAGACTCGCACTAAAGCTTCAACAAAGCGCGAGGGCAAGGCCCCTCTAACTTAAACGGGATCCTTCCCTTCAAACTACGACAATTTACCACAAAATACACAATCTCACAGTCACACCACAACGAATAGCTGTTAAAACAGCTTTTGGGTAGGTTAGCAAAAAATTTCTGACAAACTTTTTTAAAGAAACAAGCGCTTAGCTCAGCCAAGTCAGAGACCACGTCTTTGCTGTAGAAGCGGCAAACGAGATCTGGGGAAGCAGTGGTGGTGCATCCTGGGATGTGGGATAGCTCAGCCAATAAGAGACTTCGTTCTATAGTAGAGCGTGCCGAGTTGGAGCCGAGGATCGGCTCCGAACCCATCAGTACAGAATGTAGGCGAGATAGGATCACATTACATTTGGAGCTACATACTTTGAGCGCACTCTTGCAGTGTACGGTCCAAAACAAGGCAGAGAACTAATGAGATCCAGACAACCATAAGAAACTTGTGTCTTGATAAACTGGGATGTGATCTTTTAAGTCTAGTTTTGCCAGGAAACTTGGAGATAACAGGTTGTGAAGTGACATGAATTTGGGCACCATCACAAACAGGTTTAGGAAATTAAGATCCAGAAGTGGTCTCCAAGAATTTTCCTTCTTTGGCACTATGAACATCCTTGAATAAAACCTCTTCCCCACATGGGAATGAGAAACTTTCTACCACTCCTTGGGACAGCATGTGATAAAGAACAGAGTGATTTGAAGGACGAATGACCCCCCCCCCCAGAAAGGAGGTATTTCCTCCCACTGCCATCTGTAACCTTGATAAATTTTGAGTCCATTTGCTTTTAATTGCTAAACAGAAAATGGAGATTGAGAATTTCGAGAGAAAAAAAGGGGCCAGGAGATTTAGGTTTCACAAGGTCTCAGACTTGGACTGCCCTTGGTTTTGGGAAGTTCAAGACTTCATTTTGGAACCCCATCATTTTTCAAGTCTGTTTACTTGTACTTTGACCATTTATTTTGTTATTTGCCAAACCTGAATGAGATTGGAAATCCCTTGGAAAATTTTGAAAAGGCAGGCTGAAAAATCTTGAGAGATCTTTTGTCACTTTGATCAGCTTGCAGCAGAAGGCCCAAACACCAAATCTCTACCCAAGGGAGAATCTCATTTGTAACAATTTGGGAGTTCTGACAATGCAACTATGCAAACATTGTACAGTTGTTTACACTTACCATAAATGTAGATGGTGTATTCACTGTTGCAGTCATTACATTTGGGTAATCTGCGGGCAGGTTGCCCTCAGTCGGCCTGAACAGTCTTGGGTCCTGTCTCTTCCATGACGTCAGGGGTATAACATATGCAGCAGACATCATTTTAATCAGTTTTTCATGCCCCAGATGTCAGGTGCACCCCAAATGGGGGTCAAAAAATATATGCATGTAATTTGGAACAATATATACCTCCAACTAAAAGCAAATACACCACAAAGGCTTCTGAACATAGTAAAGGAAAGAGGTATAAGAGAAAAGGGAGCTGGCGGGTTGGGTAACCAGGACTGCAACAGTGAATACACGAACATCTACATTTATTGTAAGTGTACACAACTGTACTATGTTTGTGTTTCACTGCTGCAGTCATTACATTTGGGCAGAATTCTAAAGCTATGGTTGGGAGGATGGAATTATACAGCATTAGGAGCAGCTATAAGGCCCTGCCAGGACAGCAGTGGCAAAGCCTGCTCTGGAATTAGAAAAGAGGTAAATGGTAATGTTTGGTGAAAGTATGAACTGAGCTCCAAGTAACAGCTTCTAGAATGTCTCTGGTAGGAACCCCTCTGAGAAAAGCTGCAGAAGTAGATGCAGTCCTGGTGGAATGGGATCGGATCCCCTTGGGGACAGGTTTACCATAGTGCATGTAGCAGAAATGAATACAATGGCTTATCCATTTTGAAACAGCCTGCTTTGAAATGGACTTTCCCTCTGCCCCTGCAGCAAATGCCACCAGTAGTTGCTCAGATTTTATCCTAAACAGAATCTTAGTTGCCTGTGTACATTCAATGAATGCAGAATCCACTCCCCCTTGTTCTGTGGATTTGGGAAAAAAGTTGGCAGATGAATGGTCTGATTAAGAGCCACACTGGATACCACCTTGGACAAAGGATGGATTGGCCCTGAGGGCCACCCTGTCCAGATAAGATAACAAAAGGCTCCACAGCCATGAGAGCCTGTAGTTCTGAAATCCTTCTAGCTGAAGTGACTGCTAAAAGAGCAGTCTTCCGAGAGAAATGTTATGTCTGCAGTAGCAGCTGGTTCAAAAGGAGTGAGTTTTCCAGCACAAAACTGCGGCCCCATGGAGGAATTGGTGCTCTCCTGGGAGGTCTCATTTTTGGCCCCTCTGAGGTACTGCTTTAGCAGGGGATGAGAAAAGAGAGGCTCTGTGTTGTAAGGAGCCAAAATGGCAGAGGCATGGATTTTTATGGACTAAAAAGATGGGCCCTTGTGAAGCATCTCAGTTAAATATTGCAGAATCTGAGGAATATCAGGCATTGCTGTGTTTATTCCTTGTGCTTGGTTCCACGCACAGAATCTTCTCCATTTATCAGCATAAGATTTTCTAGTACTAGGCATTCTAGCCTCCAAAATGACATCCATCATAGGTTTACTGAGAGATGTGACTGGTGAAATTAGTTGAAGATTCAGAGTTTGGAGCAGTGTGCAGAATTTGACAGTTCTGCTGAGACAGTAGGTAAGGTGTCTGAGGCAGGTACCACAGAGGAAGGTGACACATTGCGTAGAAGCGGGTACCAGTGTTGGCGAGTGAACACAAGGCCAGCATAGACCGTCTCCAAGTACTTTTATTACATTAAAGGTAAAACACAGAACAAGAATTGCCCTGTAAAATAGGTTGAAGAAGGCATTATTACCCCCAAAACAGCTCAACATCTTACAGTGACACCCACAAAAGCAAATTCTGTACCTACTTCCAAAAATCTATTTCTAAACCACCAGGCAGACAGATTGTTGCAGGTATTGGTTCACTTACAGAACCACTTTTTTTGACAGTACAATTAAAACCATTGCTGAAAGAAGTCTGGGCTAGAATACAAGACAACCCAATTTTTACAAATTATACAGGATACCCAATTGGAACCACAATGGCTCATGTGTACGTTGGACATAAAATCCCTATATACTAGCATACCCCATTGGGCGGGGTTGCATGCATTAAAAAAAGAAGTTATGTACTCACCATAACGTTCCATCTGAGTAGATACTTCATTTGTCTGCAACCTGTGGGAGTCGGATCCGACCTCGGATCCGAACCGGCAGCTTTCCAAGCTTCAAGATCCGAGCTCCTAGCTCCTCCCCTACCCATAATCCCTTACTACCGACCACATTACCTCAGATCAGTTATTTTGCCCTATAAGCTAAAGACAGAGAAGAAATTCTCCACAGGACAATACTTTACCGAGGTTCGGGGGATGGCAGGGGGGGTTGGTTGCAGACAAATGAAGTATCTACTCAGATGGAACGTTATGGTGAGTACATAACTTCTTTATCTGAAGTAGTTACTTCATTTGATCTGCAACCTGTGGGACAGAGTCCCCAGCTTACCTAAAGGCCCTGGGTGGTCCCTACGGAAGGATATTCCGAAGCACCGCGGAGCCAAAGGAAGCCCTACTTCTGGAGATCATGTCCAGCTTGTAATGAAAAATGAACGTATGGGAAGAAGACCAGGTAGCTGCTGAACAGATATAGTCTACTGGAACTCTAGACCAAAAAGCTGTTGAGGTAGCCACAGATCTGGTAGAATGTGCCCGAACAACAACCGGAGCTGGCCTCCCAGCTGAAATGTATGCCTGTCTGATACATTGAGAGATCCAATTTGCTACTGTTACCTTAGAAATTGGTTTGCCCAAGGCTGATTTAGCATAAGAAACAAACAACTGGTCTGACTTGCGGAAATCTTTAGTCCTATGCAAGTAAAAACGTAGTTGTCTGTGCACATCCAATTTGTGCAATGTGTATTCTCCTTTGTTTTGGAAGCTAGGAAAGAAAACAGGGAGGTTAATAGATTGATTAATGTTGGTCTCTGTGGCTACCTTGGGCAGAAAAGAAGGATTAGTCCTGAGGGCCACCCTATCTTTGTGAAAAATAAGGTATGGATACTTAATGCACAAGGCTTGCAACTCTGATACCCTCTTGGCCGAGGTAATAGTGACAAAGAAGGCTGTTTTCCAAGATAAGAATTTTAAAGGCACTGAGGCCGCCGGTTCGAAAGGTGGTCCTGTTAAAGCTTGTAAGACCAAGGTAAGATCCCATGGAGGCATAGCCGGTTTAATGGGAGGCTTTAAGAGAAACACACCTTTTAGGAAGGCTTTGCATATTTTAGCTGACGCCAAAGAATTTACGCCATCCCCCACATGATAATGAGATGGCTGCAAGTTGGACTTTAATGGTGGACGCACTAGCTCCCTGCCTAAAAAGGAGGGATAGAAAGTCCAGGACAGTAGGAATAGGAACCGTAAAGGGATCCAATTCCTTATCCTTTGCCCAGATGGAAAAACGTTTCCATTTACTGTTGTAGAGCTTTCTGGTGGATGGCTTATGAGCTGCCACCAGAATAGCCTTGACCGGGGATGAGATACCGGGAGTCCTAGCCATTAACGGAACTGGATCAACCAGGCCGTGAGCCTGAGGTTGACCAAGTTCGGAGTGTGGCATCTCTTCGGATGCGAGATTAGGTCTGGTCAGGGATCCAGAATCCATGGGGGGGGGGGCCACACTGTGAGACTGCAGAAAAGGGAACCAGACTTGTCGAGGCCAGAATGGGGCAATGAGAATGGGGCAATGAACTTCGTCAGAGGAAGAGGGGGATACGCATAAAGGAGACCGGGTGGCCAAGCATGAACCAGAGCATCCCTGGGGGAACTATCGCGAAGTAATCGCTGCATTTTGTGTTTAGGGGCGAGGCGAAAAGGTCACAGCGAGGTTGACCCCATTTGAGGAATATCTGCTTCGCGACAGAGGGATTCAGAGACCACTCGTAAGGGCTGAGAAATACCCGACTTAAGTTGTCCGCTAATATGTTGGCCCGCCCCGGAATGTGCGTTGCTATCAGAAAGCGGTTGGTGGAAATAGCCCATTCCCACACTCTCATGGCTTCTCGACACAGGGGGTAAGACCTGGTTCCACCCTGTTTATGTACCAGACAACGGACATGTTGTCCATCTGGATTGCAATAGTCTCCCGAGGTAGAAGGTGGAGAGCTTGCAATGCCAACAGCACTGCCCTCATCTCTAGGACGTTGATATGCAATGCAGTCTCTAGAGAAGTCCACGTGCCTTGGACGGATTTGCCTGCGTAATGCCCGCCCCACCCAAGGCAGGAAGCGTCCGTGGTCACCGTGGCTTTGACTGGGGGAATCACAAAGGGTCTCCCTTCTTTGAGTTCCTGAGTCTGCAACCACCAAAGTAGGGAGTCCCTGCATGCCCTGCTCAGAGGAATCGGCATGTCCAAGGGATGGACCGATAGAGACCATTGGACCTGGAGAGTCCATTGTAACACTCGCATTCGCAGACGGGCATGGAGAGAAAGGCCGATCGCTGCCGACATAGATCCTAACGCCCTCAGGACTAATTCTGCTGGAGGAGCGGGGGTCTGAAGAATGTCCAAGACTTGGCGAGACAAACTGTTTAGCCTGATCGATGTCAGCACCACTCTGGAGATTCGAGTATCCAACCTGGCCCCTATGAATTCTAGGGCTTAGGTTCATAGGTTGGTACTAGGCTATCAGCCCTAGGGCCTATACAAGCCTAGCCATAACAATTCCCTGGCTATTTCTTCCCACATTATTTACTTTCCTGGACCCCTGTCTAGCAGGGCGACTGACGTGATCCCTGGGGTGAATTTCCTTTCTCCCATCCAATCGTCAAGGTTCCTCTTGAAGAGGTCCAAAGAGGCACTCTGCTTGACATGTATGGGCAATCTATTCCAGAGTCTGGGGAGTCTCTGGGTCAGGAACTTATCCCTCCAGCATGTTTAGTTTATTGTGATGACAAGGTTTAGATCCCTGGAGCGTGTAGCTCTGAGGGATTGGGATTTCTTTAAGTGTAGCATGTCCAACAGCTCTGGATTTGACATGGCCTTGTATGTTAAGCAGAGATCGCCTCTGTGTAGACGATATGCGAGAGTATAGCTGGAGTTTTTTAAGGCGGTCAGCGTAGGGCATCTGCTTTAGGCCTGTGATTCTTTTACTGAGGTATTTCTGAGGCCTTTCCAGTTGTTGCAGATGTCTTGAGAGGTACATACCAAATGGGGCGTTGTATTCTATAATGGGTCTAATGAGGGATGAGTACAGTGGGACAATGACCTCCTTTTTTTCTAGATGAAAAGCCCTTCGTGATGAGGTATGCCACATAGAAGGATTTCCTGACTGTTGTGGCGATGTGGTTATTGAAGGTGAGACCACTGTCCACCTGTGTCCCCAAGTCTCTTATCACACTTTCTGTGTTTAGTGTACTGCCACCTATATGGTAATTCATGGATACATGTTTTTTCCCAAAGGGGATAACAATACATTTCTTGGCATTGAGCCCATGGCTCTGGCACCAAGCATCTGTTTCTGTAAGGCCCTTTTGTAGAGTATCCACATCATTTGGGGATTCAATAATGGCTCCCAGTTTGCAGTCATCTGCAAACTTTGTTAGCCAGAGTCCCTTAGTGTTGACCTGTACTTCAGAGAAGTAGATGCCAAACAAGAGTGGCCCCAGGACTGAACCCTGAGGTACTCCACTTGTCTGGAGCTGGATTTGGAGTCAGCTACTTTTACAGTGTGGGTTCTATCAGTAAGCCATTTAGCAACCCATTGGGTGACATAGGGATTAATGCCCAACTTAGTAAGTTTATCTATGATTCCAGAGTGGGGGATGGTATCAAAGGCCTTGGCAAGGTCTAGATAGGCTGTGTGGACCACCTTACCCTTGTCCATGGCTCTGGAGACTGATTCAAAGAAGTCAATCAGGTTCAGGAGACAAGATCAGCCCTTCACAAACCCAAACTGGGTGGGGTCCAATGTTTGAAGGTTGCCAATGTCTTTGTTTATAAGTTCCATGATAATACGCTCCATGGCCTTGCAGATAAGGCTTGTCAGACTGATGGGACGGTAGTTTCCAGGATCCAAGGTGGATACCCCCTTGTGGATTGGGATAACTGTAGCTCTGCGCCACTCAGTGGGCACGAAACCTGAGGTGAGGCTGTGATTAAACATGACACTTAGGTGAGGTGCCAGTTCATATTGTAGTTCATGTAGTACACAGCCCGGGATGTCATCTGGTCCCATGGATGCTGTATTCTTGGCTTTAGAGAGTGCGTTTTGTACCTGTGTGACCGTTATTACTGGAATTTGGCAATCTTCCGGTATTGAGATGGGCCATTTAGGTGGTGAGAGGGGGGTGAAGTTGGCACTGAATCGATCTGCCAGGATATTGGCAATATCCTTTGGATTAGTATATTTAATGCCATTCTGTTTTAGTTCAGAGCAGATCTAAGCATTGCCATTTAGATTCTTGACAGTTATAGAATGCTTTGTGGTTATCTTTGGCAATTTTATTTTCGTAACTAGCTTTGGAGGATTTTGAGGCATCTCAGTTTCTTACTGAGGCTAGTAAGGGAGTTTTTTGCATCCTGGGATTTTCCTCTTTTCTGCAAAAGTTTCTTCCTTTTGTTGTAAAGTTTGTTTATGGCAGGGGACCACCAGATTGGCTTCCTTTTTTTGGATGAGAGCATTTTGGTTCTATTTGGGATGGCACGATTCATGCATGAGTGGATGTGCTCGTACAGTGCCTTAGTGTAGGATTCAGCAGTTGAACTTTCAGTTCCCGTCTGCATGGGTGTTATGAAGTTTGTCACTTCTGACTTGAGTAGCATGAAGTTGGCTTTGGAGAAGTTTTTATGGTGGTTTCTTTACTGGGGGTGGGGTGGGATGTGGATGTTAAGGGTGATTAGCTTATGGTCAGACCTGACTAACGAGGGGTGACCATAGGTATGGAGCATTGATTTCCCATGTTGGTAATGACCAGGTCTAGGATATTGGAGCCCTGGTGGGACTATGGATTAGTTGATCCAGGGCATTGGAATTTATGAATTCCAAGAACCGCTATGCAAAGGTGTTGGGACACAGTAGTTTTCCCAGTTAATGGCAGGGTAGTTAAAATCACCCAGTATTAGGGTGTTTGGTTCTATCTTAATATTTTCCAGTATGTTTAGAAAGGTGTAGTGAGAATCTTGGGGTATGGTGGGGTATCTGTAGCAAGCTACAATTTGGATTGCAGTCTTACCTAGTGTTAGTTGCACTTGGAGAATTTCAGACACATTGTGTTGGCCAACTAGCCTGGTGGTGTGAATATCCTTGGTAAATATTGACACTCCTCCACCTTTAGTGTTTCAGTCCTGGTTTGATGGCCGAAAAGTGTGGTAGGAGTTGTAGCCTGGTATTTCAGGGGTGCTCTCTGGAGCCTTGAACCAGGTCTCAGTTACTGCACAGATATCGATGTTCTCCATTTTTAGGAGTGCCTCGAGAGAGTGCATTTTGAGGTTTAGACTTCTAGCATTGAGTAGCATTACCTTCAGATTTTGCATGCTTGTACCTGTTACGGTGCTGGTTTTGTCCTTTGAAGTTTGCCTAAAAAAGGCACTATAGGGGTGGCAAGAGCCTTAGCCAGTAACCTGAATCCCAGGGGTGACAGGTGCAGACCATCTCTGGCAAAGCATCGTGGTCTGTCAATCATGTCATCCCAGGCAGATACTGGATCCCCTTTGAATGACACCATAAGCTTAACCAATTGTTGAAGTCAATCATTTTATCCTTATATTGTGGTATCATTCTGGGTGAAGGCACGATGCTACTCAGGGCTAGGGTCATACCTGCCTAGGCCACATGATCCGAGAGCTCTTCCATGTCTCTTTTCATGTAGTCCAGGGAGGTACGTCTCAAGTCATTCACTCCAACATGGACAATGACAGAGTCATATTTGTACTTGTTGTGGAGTGACTTGAGTGCATGCGTTATGTGGCGGATCCTGGCACCCGACAGGCAGCTGACTAATTTTCTCCTTATTCAACCTGGTGAGAGGGACATCAGTGTGCCGGACTATAGTCACCTATGACTAAAGTGTTAGGTACATTGTCTTGCCTTAGGGGCTGTTGCTGGGTGGCACACTGGTGTTGTGAACTATGTGACACATTGGTTGTGATTGGTGTTTGTTTGCGTTTCAGCTTCAGAGGTCTTTGTTGCTTGGGCAGGTTACAGTTAAGGGCCTCTGCATATGTGGATTTAGTGTTGCTATAAGTGGGTGTTGGTGGTGCGGGTTTAGAAGGGCTATGTGTTGCTTGAGATGTAGTGTGGGTGTTAACCTTCTCCTCTTGACTGTTTAGCACAATCTTGGGTGGAGAGAGCTTTGCTTCCATTTTGGCTATGTAAGTGCATCTCTCACAGGCTGTAGTGTTGGGTGGTAGGAGGAGAGGGTTGTCCGTGTACATGAGGCAATTGCTGCATTGCCCCAGTATGCCCAGATTCACCAGGTGGACAGGAGAAATCACCGGAAGCTGACCCTTGGACATGCTTGGTTTGGGGCTTTTTTTTTCTTTGTAAAGTATAGGAGCTGTTTCCTTAGCAAGGTACTTTGCAATTATAGGCTGTTTAGTGCCTACTATTAATTTCTCCTTGTTAACAAGGAGAGTTCAGTGTTTGTATGAGTTTAAGGCTTCATAGTGCTTTCCAGCAGGTATTAGAGAAAGTGCTAGTCACAGGGATGCTTAAAGGTAAGATTAAAAAGAATGCACTCTGCAGTGTGCACTAGAGAAGTTAGATGTGAAAGTAGGTAACTTGAGTTTTACCTGTTTAAAAAGTTAAGGTTTAGTGGAGAGTTACTATTTTTAAAACAGCAAGATGGAATGAAAGGGGTGGTCACTTTTGTATTTTGGTACTATGAAACACTGTAGGATGGCCAATAAATTTAAATAATTGAAGGGGTGGGATTTCAAAAATGATGATTTTGTGATTACTCACATAAGCCAGTGAAAGTAGAGAGAAATGAGATATATGGTCAGATTAACATAAGAGGCGGGCAACTAGAAAGACAGTGGTATTTAATAAGACAACTTAAATGGGTGGGAGGGCGGGAAAAAATTCTGCCTGACTCAGAACAGAGCGAGCTGTGGTCTCTTTTGAAGTTTTAATATGCTGTTAAAACAGAATGCAAGCAAAACACAAAGTAAAGAAAACAAACTACAGTATTCAAAATATAGAAAGGCAATACAGTAATACAAAAATAACAGCAAACTAACCTTTCCTTCACAGCAAAGTGTAGCAGAGTCTGGATGAGCCTTTCTGGTAAAGCTCTGAAATGTTTTAGTTTACTCCTTAAATAGAAATTTTAGTTCCTAGCTCCACCCTTTCTGTTAACAAGGGATTAACCTTAAGTGACCTCTTCTGCCTTATGAATGAGTCCTTAATTAATCAGTTCTTATTTCTGCCTGACTCAGAACAGAGAGAGCTGTGGTCTCTTTTGAAGTTTTAATATGCTGTTAAAACAGAATGCAAGCAAAACACAAAGTAAAGAAAACAAACTACAGTATTCAAAATATAGAAAGGCAATACAGTAATACAAAAATAACAGCAAACTAACCTTTCCTTCACAGCAAAGTGTAGCAGAGTCTGGATGAGCCTTTCTGGTAAAGCTCTGAAATGTTTTAGTTTACTCCTTAAATAGAAATTTTAGTTCCTAGCTCCACCCCCTCTGTTAACAAGCGATTAACCTTAAGTGACCTCTTCTGTCTTATGAATGAGTCCTTAATTAATCAGTTCTTATTTCTGCCTGACTCAGAACAGAGAGAGCTGTGGTCTCTTTTGAAGTTTTAATATGCTGTTAAAACAGAATGCAAGCAAAACACAAAGTAAAGAAAACAAACTACAGTATTCAAAATATAGAAAGGCAATACAGTAATACAAAAATAACAGCAAACTAACCTTTCCTTCACAGCAAAGTGTAGCAGAGTCTGGATGAGCCTTTCTGGTAAAGCTCTGAAATGTTTTAGTTTACTCCTTAAATAGAAATTTTAGTTCCTAGCTCCACCCCCTCTGTTAACAAGTGATTAACCTTAAGTGACCTCTTCTGTCTTATGAATGAGTCCTTAATTAATCAGTTCTTATTTCTGCCTGACTCAGAACAGAGAGAGCTGTGGTCTCTTGAAGTTTTAATATGCTGTTAAAACAGAATGCAAGCAAAACACAAAGTAAAGAAAACAAACTACAGTATTCAAAATATAGAAAGGCAATACAGTAATACAAAAATAACAGCAAACTAACCTTTCCTTCACAGCAAAGTGTAGCAGAGTCTGGATGAGCCTTTCTGGTAAAGCTCTGAAATGTTTTAGTTTACTCCTTAAATAGAAATTTTAGTTCCTAGCTCCACCCCCTCTGTTAACAAGTGATTAACCTTAAGTGACCTCTTCTGTCTTATGAATGAGTCCTTAATTAATCAGTTCTTATTTCTGCCTGACTCAGAACAGAGAGAGCTGTGGTCTCTCGAAGTTTTAATATGCTGTTAAAACAGAATGCAAGCAAAACACAAAGTAAAGAAAACAAACTACAGTATTCAAAATATAGAAAGGCAATACAGTAATACAAAAATAACAGCAAACTAACCATCTGAAGTAGGATATTCATTTGTCTGCAACCTGTGGGTTATGGATCCGATATCGGATCCGAACCGGCATGGTTTTCCAGCTATGGATCCAAGCTCTCAGCTCCTCCCCTCACCCATAATGCCCTGCTCTACCCTCATGACCTCAGATCTCGTTTGCCGCGCTGGTGACTGGATTTGGGTTCTTTGCTCTCAGCTAAGTGCTTGTATTTTCACCTGTTAAAACAGAAAGTTTTAAATTTTGTGTATTTTTGTGTGAAAGATTAGGTTTCCCTCATTAATTGTTGTAGTTTGAGTTAAATTAAGTAATTTTTTTTCCTCCCTCGCTGTTCCAGAGAGTGTGTGTGTAGGCCTGTGTGTCTTTAAGTTACTTTTAAGTTACTTTAGTAGCAGGATTATGGCTGATCAGCCAAAATCTATCTTTTCAATGCTCGAGTGTGGCCATAAGCTCACCGGCTGATGGCCACACTCGTGTGTTAAGTCTCTGGGTTGAACACCTCACATCTGGCTGTTCCATATGTGCAGGGTTCAACCCAGCACTGAGGAGCGGAGGTCCAAGCTTGTCTTGGCGGGTCTTTTACCGCCAGACTCGGCTCCGCCTCCGCCCTCGGGACTACTGTGGCTACAGTTGTTCCCCTGTGGCACCCTCCTGCTCCTGGGACTCAACCTCCGCTTCTGGAGAGGAGAGGGATGCTGCTAAAAGGACCGGAGGGAGAAGCACCACAAGCGGGCCGAGACCTCTGTTCGCCCCGCCAGTCAGGTGTGCTTCTCCCCGGCTCCGTCGGTTCGGGTCTCCTCCTTCGCTCCGGTCCCCTGTGTTTTCACCGGGTCCTGAGGAGGAGGAGATCTCCCGCCGAGGCTATCGAGAGGCACTCCAGGCCTACCTCGTAGCCTCGCCGAGATCTACCCATAGCCTTTCTGATGCTGATCTGGACCGGATGAGAAGGTTCATCCAGGCCCAGATGCAGATGGGAGTGTTTGACTCCTCCGGGGAGCTCAACACCCTTTTAAGCCTATTGCTCCTTCTCCGACCCGCTATCCGGGTTCGAGCAGCTGGAGCCGAGCAGCCGAGCCGGGGTGGGTCGGCGCCGATAGTACTTGGTACTGATCCGACCCTGCCCTCGAAAGTGCGCCGGACCGACCTCTCGGAGCCTGGATCCGAGCTTCGATCCGGGGATCAGTGCTCTCGGGCGCCTGTGTCGGAGCCGCACTGTCCCTCGGATCAGAGTGCTCGCGCCCGGCTCCGGTCCACTGGATCCGAGCCGATTGTCGGATCCTTTGGTCGAGGTCGGCCCCTCGCTTTTGATGTAGTGGAGAGGGCTCTGTTGAGGGTCTCGGACCCCGCACTTGTTCCGGCTCCGCCCCGCGCTCCTCTGCACTGGGCCAGGCTTCCACCATCCGCCCCTGGGACAGCCCGCTTCTGTGCCCCAAGTTGCTCCTATGGAGCAATTGCTGCTGGCGAGGACTCTCTGACAGCCCCCAGAGGAGGTCCTCGCAAGCATACGTGCAAAAGGAGGCACATTGACTCCAGTCTCACTGAAGACACGGACTTGGAGGAAGGGGAAGGCCCACGGTCACTCTCGAGGATGTCTCCTTTGGAGACATCATGGAAATGTGTATAAGGGGTGGTCTGCCCCAAGTCTTCCTCGGACGAGTCCGTGTTCTTGGAGGCATTTGAACGGGCCCGTCTACCTCTTGGGTGTCCCCCTGCCGACCCCTGGTGGACCTTATTACCACCAGGGCGTGGAAGGAACCGACACCGTGGAGCCAATTCCCAAAAGACCGGATAGGATCCTTAGTCCGCCATCCGACCGGACCCATTGGAGTAGGGGCCTCCGGTAGATGCCATGTTGACGGCGGCGGCCACAAAGAGGGAACTGGCTCAGGAGAGTCCTCAGTCCACCCACCGAGCAAGGAGTCTCGATGATGGACCGCTTGGGGAAGCGGATGTTCAGTTCGCCACCTTCTCGTAAGGGCTGAACTATTTGGCACTTGTTATTCGGATGCAGCGAGATCTTAAGGAATACGCTGCATCCCCCCCTGAGTCCATTTCGGAGGAGGACAGAGTTCTGCACTCCACCCGTATGGCCACTCTTAGGTCAGTTACAAATACTTCTATGCGGCTACTCTCCCATGCAACGGAGGGCGCGCCAGAGCTGCGGGACAGGACTGGTCACTAGACGCCAGGCCTGGCTCCGCCACTGCGATTTTTCTGAGCCCTTCAAAGCGCCGCTTAACCCCTTTGATGGTTCTGCTCTGTTTGGCAAGACCGTCAGACGTTGACCCAGAGCGAAAGGACGGAAGACGCTGTCTGCCGGATCCGCTTTCTGCACCCCAGAGGCCCTATTCTAGGAACCAAAAGGGTCAGAAGAAGATGTGGTTCGGAAGTCGCAGCAGTCCCAGCCTGCTCGGACAA
The DNA here is from genome assembly GCF_019279795.1 of Protopterus annectens. Classification (NCBI taxonomy): domain Eukaryota; kingdom Metazoa; phylum Chordata; order Ceratodontiformes; family Protopteridae; genus Protopterus; species Protopterus annectens. The sequence continues at coordinate 589,680,288 of NC_056733.1, read as the reverse complement.
CCAGTCCTTCTGTGGCAGAGGAGGACAGGGAGGACGCCGCCTAGAGGCAGAGGGGCTCCCAGAAACTTCGGGTCCAGGGAACCTTTCTCTGAACGCCCGCTGCAGCAACCCTGAGGTTGCCCGACTGCTCTACTCTGGAGGCAGTCGGGGACGTTCGGGCACCTAGCGCATGGGAGTCCATAACATCGGACCGCTGGGTTCTCCAAATCATATCCAGGGGATATCGCATTCCTTTCCTTCACCTTCCAAAGTTGAAGTCCCTCCCAGACGCCCCACCCGGTCAACGGGAGGCCGCTGGCAGAAATTGGCCATCTGCTAAAGAAAAGAGCCATCCAGCCCGCTCCCCAGACCAGATCGGATCAGGGTTCTACTCCAGATTCTTTTTAGTGCCAAAAAGACGGGGAACTAAGACCAATCCTAGACCTCTCTCTCTTGAATCTGGCAGTCCCCAAAGAAAAATTCAATGGTCACTCTGCAATCTATTCTCCCCTTCTGGGAGAAAATCACTGGATGTGCTCGATAGACCTCAAGGACGCCAGACTACCACATCCTGATGGACAGGCGCCCAGGAGGTTTCTCCGCCTCGCTGGGAGCCAGTCACTACCAGTTCGGGTCCTTCCCTTTGGTCTCACCACAGCCCCAGGGTGTTCACCAAAGTATTAGCAGTGGTAGCGCCCACCTGAGGCTTCAGGGGTGCAGGTCTTTCCCTACCTGGACGACTGGCTTCTACCGCCCAACAAGGCATCTACTTCTATTGGCGAGACTCCTTTCTCCATCTTGCTCCCTTTCTGGGCATCACAATAAATACAAAAAGTCCAACCTGGCCACACAGCTCTTAGATTTTAGGGGCCAGGCTAGACACAAGGAGTTTACGAGCCTTCCTCACTGCGGACAGAGTTCTAAATCTGCAGCTCCAGGTGCGGCCATTCTCCATTCAAGTTCTGTTCCAGCGGAGTTGGTCCTGAGGGCTCTAGGGTCCATGGCATCGGCTATAGAACTTCTTCCTCTTGCCAGGCTCAATATGCATTCTACAGTGGACGCTTAGTACAGTGGTCATACCTTGCTCTCCCCATGCATCATCCCATAGCGATCAGCAAGGCTTGCAAGCGGTCCCTCTTGTGGTGGCTCCACTCCCGGATCTCCACAAAGGCCGCCCATTTTGTGCTTCTCCCCTCTCGCCACAGTGACCACGGACGCCTCCCGCCTCGGTGGGGGGGCACTTTATGGCCGGACCGCAAGGCACGTGGAACGATTCAGAGACCTTACTGCATATCAATGTTCTAGAGATGAGAGCAGTGCTCTTTATGCGTTGTTAGCACTTCAGGACTTTCTTCCCTTGGGAACAATTGATTCAATCGACAACATGTCGGTTGTCTGGTACATCAACAAGCAAGGGGAACAAGGTCTTACCCTCTTTGTCGAGAGGCCATGAGAGTTTGGGAATGGGCAATCTCCACCAATCGCTTTCTAATAGCAACGCACATTCCGGTCGGTCCAACATCCTAGCGGACAAGCTCAGTCGCACCATTCTGACCCCTTACGAGTGGTCTCTCAATTGTCAAGTAGCAGCATATTCGCACGGTGGGGAACCCTTCATGCGATCTTTTTGCTTCTCCCTCAAACACCAAGTGCAACAGTTTTTTTTCCTAATACCTCGTCCCGGGGGTACCCCAAGTGACGCTCTGGTGCATGCTTGGCCACCCGTCTTCTGTATGCCTATCCACCCTTGCCTCTGATGCTGCAAGTTCTTCAGAAAGCCTCTCGGTGGGTTGCAGAATGATTCTCATTGCTCCATTCTGGCCTCGATAGATCTGGTTCCCCTTCCTAAGGTCTCACTCGGTGAATCCTCCTTGGATTCTAGATCCCATCCCGGATCTGATATCCCATCCATCCTGCATTCCTCCTCCGAACCTGGACAACCTGAAGCTGACCGCTTGGCTGCTCCAGTTCCACTCTTGATAAGGACTCGGTATTTCTTCACCTGTAAAGGCTATTTTGGTGGCGGCTCATAAACCATCCACTAGAAAGGTTTATCAAGCAAATGGAACGTTTCTCTTTGTGGGCGGGCGGCAAGGCCTGAATCCCTTCACGTTCCTCTCCCTTTAGTGCTTGACTTTCTAACCACTCTCTAACGATGGTGCCAGCAGTTCCACAGTCAAAGTTCAACTGGCGGCAATTTCACTATCACATTGGCCATGACTCTAATCCTCTTATGTCAGCCAAATTGTGTAAAATATTTCTTAAAGGTACTTTTCTTCTCAGGCCCCTATAAAACAAGCAGTTCCTCCTTGGGACCTTTCTTTGGTCCTACAGGCCTTGACCGCCTCCTTTCGAGCCAGCTACGGTGGATCTCAAATTCTTGTCCTACAAGACAGCCTTTTGGTAGCCATTACATCAGCCAAGAGAGTTTCTGAACTTCAAGCTTTATCAGCTAAACCTCCTTACTTGGTATTTCATCCGGACTGTCTCCCTCAGGACCAACCGTCCTTTCTTCCTAAAATCGCTTCTGAAGCAAACATCAATCAATCCATTAACCTCCTGTTTTCTTCCTAAATATGAAAACAAAGGTGAATATAAGCTACATTCACTAGATGTTCACAGGCAACTTAGATTTTATCTGAACAGGACAGCTGGTCATAGGCAATCCGACCAGCTGTTTATTTCCTTTGCAAAATTCAATTTGGGCAAGCCAATCTCTAAAGTTTCTCTGTCCCGCTGGATTTCACAGTGCATTTTATTGGCTTATCAAGCTTCAGGAAGGCCCGCACCGGAGGGTGTTCATGCCCATTCAACCCGGTCAGTATCTACCTCGGCAGCCTTCAAGGCTAGGATTCCTCTAGATGATATTTGTGCAGCAGCCACGTGGGCTTCATCTCATCGCTTATTTCCCACTATAAGTTGGATCTTGCATCTAGGGTAGAGCATCCTTTGGCTCCGGTGCTCGGAATATCCTTCCATGATGGCCCAAGATTCAGGTAGCTGGGGACTCTGTCCCACAGGTTGCAGACAATGAATATCCTACTTCAGATTTAGAAGTTATGTACTCACCATAACGTTCCATCTGAGTAGGTGTATTCATTTGTCTGCAACCATCCCGCCCTCCTATCCCCCTGGCCTTTCAGTTTCCTGCATATTCTTTGTTACCCTTTTTAGGGTATTGTTGCTTTGGCAAACTCGATCTGAGGTCATGAGGGTAGAGCAGGGCATTATGGGTGAGGGGAGGAGCTGAGAGCTTGGATCCATAGCTGGAAAACCATGCCGGTTCGGATCCGATATCGGATCCATAACCCACAGGTTGCAGACAAATGAATACACCTACTCAGATGGAACGTTATGGTGAGTACATAACTTCTAATTTCCTTCACAGCAAAGTGTAGCAGAGTCTGGATGAGCCTTTCTGGTAAAGCTCTGAAATGTTTTAGTTTACTCCTTAAATAGAAATTTTAGTTCCTAGCTCCACCCCCTCTGTTAACAAGTGATTAACCTTAAGTGACCTCTTCTGTCTTATGAATGAGTCCTTAATTAATCAGTTCTTATTTCTGCCTGACTCAGAACAGAGAGAGCTGTGGTCTCTCTTGAAGTTTTAATATGCTGTTAAAACAGAATGCAAGCAAAACACAAAGTAAAGAAAACAAACTACAGTATTTAAAATATAGAAAGGCAATACAGTAATACAAAAATAACAGCAAATAAGAAGTTATGTACCTACCATAACGTTCCATGTTAGTTGTCTTCTCTCGCCTTCTTTCTTGCTTGATGGGTTCGGAGCCGATCCCTCGGCTCCGACTCGGCACTTGCTAAGCTCGAGAGTCACTTTTACCAGCTCGAGGCAGCCCCATATCCCATGATGATGCAAGGCGGTAAGTACCCAGATCTCGTTTGCTGTCAAAGGGCAATAGCACCAAGCATAAAATACTTCCCAAAGGAAGAAAGAAAACTTACAGATGGAAAAAGGACCAGGTCTGAATGGTCTTTAGCATAACAGTTTCTTATACAAGGTCTGTCCAGGCCAGGGGAAGGAGGAGGGTCAGAAAGAAGGCGAGAAGACAACTAACATGGAACGTTATGGTAGGTACATAACTTCTTAATGTTAAGTTGTCAATCTCGCCTTCATTCTTGCTTGATGGGACCGCGTCACTAGCACCTCTATCCTGGGTGGCTCAATGGAACAAACTCTTGAGGACTGTAGAGACAAAACTGGCTCTGTCCCTGGAGGCCAAGTCCAATTTGTAATGGGAAACAAAAGTGTGAGGAGTAGCCCAAGTGGCCGCTGCACAAATAGTGTCCAAAGGAAGTCTAGCTTGAAAAGCTGTAGAAGTAGCTAAGCTCCTAGTTGAATGTGCTTTAGGTTTTGAGCACAGCTGTTTTCCCGAGCGTATAAATTTCAGAGATGACCAAGAAAGCCATCTGGACAAGGTCACTTTAGAAACAGGAAGGCCTTTTTATTATCCGCATAGGAAACAAAAGTTGATCAGATTTTCTAAATTTTTTTGTTCTGTCCAAATAATATCTAAGTTGACGGTGGACATCAAGATAATGTAGCCTTTGTTCAGCTCTATCTGAATAGTTAGGAAAAAATACAGGGAGATCAATGGATTGATTCAGATTGTTCTTTGAAGCGACCTTAGGTAAAAAGGTTGGATTAGTTCTCAAAGATACTCTGTCTTTGTGAAAAACCAAATAGGGGGGTCGAACCGAAAGAGCATGAAGTTCAGACACCCTCCTGGCAGATGTAATAGCCACTAGGAATAAAGTTTTCCAAGAAAGATATTTCAGGGAACAAGAAACAGCTGGCTCGAAGGGGAAGAATCAAGGATGTCAGCACTAAATTTAGATCCCACTGAGGAGGAGGATTCCTGATTGGAGGTTTTAGTAGGAAAATTCCTTTCAAGAAGGCCCTGCAGAGCCTATGGGACATAATATTATGATCTGCTATCCCGACATGAAAATTGGAAATAGCAGCCAATTGAACTCTGACTGTGGAAGAAGAGGAGCCTGCATGAAAATCTCTGCTAAGAAGTCCAGGACTGCCTGAACAGGGGCAGTAAAAGGATCAATATTTTGGGCCTTAGCCCAATAAGAGAAACGTTCCATTTGCTTGTGTAAATCCTCCTGGTAGAGGATTTTAGCGGCTACTATGATGTCTCTAACTGGGTTAGAGATCAAAGGAAGCCTGGCTAAGGAAGGAAGTGGAGCAACCATGCTGTGAGGTTGAGAGAAGGGATTGACCGGTGCAGCTGACCCGATTGGTGAATCAGAAGATCTGGCACTGGGTCCAGATGCCACGGCTGCACCAAAAGGTGATGATGGAGGAACGGGAACCAAACTTGTCGAGGCCAGTAAGGGGCAATGAGAATCAATCTGGCTCTCAAAACGGTAGCTTTCTGGATCACCTGAGGGATCAGAGGAAATGGAGGGAAGGCATAAAGTCGTCCCTGGGGCCAATCCTGGGTCAGAGCGTCTCTGGGGGGATGGCATGATAGAGGGAAGAGGCTGAAGAAGTCTGGACATTTGCTGTTTTGGGGAGTAGCAAAAAGATCGCAACATGGACGACCCCATTCCAGAAAAATCTCTTCCGCTATAGATTGCTTGAGAGACCACTCGTGAGGCATGAGGATAGCTCTGCTCAATCTGTCCGCTATAATGTTGGTTTTCCCAGGGATATGCGTTGCTACCAGAAACCGATGAGAGGAGATCGCCCATTGCCATAGTCTGAGAGCTTCTCGACACAAGGGGTAGGACTTGGTTCCGCCCTGTTTGTTGATATACCAAACTACAGACATGTTGTCTGTGTGGACTGCAATTGTCCCTACGGGAAGAAAGTCGTTGAGGGCTTGCAACGTTAAAAGCACTGCTCTCATCTCCAGGACATTTATGTGCAGATGGTACTCGAACGGCTGCCACGTCCCATGAACCATCCTGCCCTGATAATGACCCCCCCCACCCGATCAGGGAGGCATCCGTGGTGACAGTGGCTATCGGGGATGGGGGTACAAAGTACCTGCCTTGGTGAACCTGAGACGATGTGATCCACCAAGCAAGATGCTCTTTGCATGTCTGTCACCAGAATCTGGTGACGCATTGGAAGTTGCTGGTATGACCACTGTGTGAACAGCATCCACTGAAGAAGGCATGTAGAATCGAGCCAGGGAAGAAGAGTAATGGCCGCAGCCATGAGACCTAATACCTTTAGAACCATTCTGGCCTGTATTTTCTTGCTGGCCAGAATGATCCTGACATGAGTCTGAATGCCTGAAACTCTTTGTTCTGTAAGGGTAGCTGATATCCGAACAGTGTTTAAGTTTGCCTATGAAGGTAATAGACTGGCAGGGCGATAAGGATGACTTTTGAAGTTGATTGAGATGCCCAAATGAGAACAAAGGTCTATTGTGTAATCCCTGGCTTGTATAAGCTGATGCCTGGTGGTGGCTGACAGGAGCCAGTCGTCGAGATACGGAAACACCTGGAATCCTTGTCGTCTCAGGTGAGCCGTGACCACTGCCATGCATTTGGTGAACACTCTGGGGCTGTAGTGAGACCAAAGGGCAGGGCTCTGAACTGGAAATGACTGGACCCCAGCCAAAGCGGAGAAATCTCCTGAGCGTCTGTGAATTTTGATGTGATAGTACGCATCCTGAAGATCTATTGAGCACATCCAGTTGTCCTTCTGTAAGAAGGGCAGAATTGACTGAAGAGTGACCATTCGAATCTTGTCTTCCTGACAGACTTGTTGAGTCTGCTGAGATCCAATATTGGTCTCCAGTCTCCCGTCTTTTGGGGACCAAAAGAACCTTGAGTAGATTCCGGCTCTGAATGGTCTATTGTAACTGGCTGAATGGCTCTTTTTGCAGTAGTTTTGAGATTTCTGACTCTGCAATCTCCTTAGACCGGTGGTACATCTGGAAGGGAACTTGAGGGGAAGGGACTTTCCTCGAAAGGAATTATGTAACCCTTGGATATGATCGACTGTACCCATCTGTCTTGAGTGAGGGAATGCCAGGCTTCTGGGTACAGTGATAATCTTCCCCCGACTGCCTCCAAGGAGGGACAGCCGGGCAACACCTCAGGGATGCTGAAAGGGCTTGTCAGAGAGAGGCTCTCTGTTTCCCTGGTTCTTCGGACCCCCTCTGCCTCTAGAGCGGCGTCTGTTGTTGTTACCCCTCTGCCTCTAGGGGTAAACTGACCACGTGAATCCGGCGTGACTCCTTGGGATTTACGGAACCACATCTTCCCGCCCTTCTGTCCTTTGGGTGACTCCTTGGGATTTACGGAACCACATCTTCCCGCCCTTCTGTCCTTTGGGATAAGGTCTAGAAGGGTGGAAAACGGACTCCAACAGCAGAAAGAGTCTTGCCGTCCTGCTCGCACCTGGTCAAGGTTTCCTTCACCTGAGGGCCAAACAAAGCTGACCCATCAAAGGGAGAATTTGTGAAGGACGCCTTAAAGGGATCCGCAAAATCACATAGCCGCATCCAGGCTTGGCGTCTAAGAGCCACACCTGTGCTCGCGGCTCTACTGCCTCCATCCGCAGCATAAGATATTAGCCGCATGGAGGAGTTTGCAATGGAATTGAGGGTTCCTAGCTGCGAAGCAATTTTTCTTGAGCCCCTGCAGCTGTAGGATCCTGAACTACTTCTCCCAGCTCCTTCAGGATATCCCTCTGGAGTCTGGTGAAGTGACATAGGTAATTCAGCGACGCATAGCAAAGGTCGCTGAGGAAAACATCCGCTTACTACCTATCCATGGTCCTAGAGTCCTTATTAGGAGGATGGACGGGCACGGAAGGATCTGCAAGTTCCTTTTGGTGGCAGCCACCACCATGGCATCAGCGGGACACCCTTAGTAAGGAATTGTTTGTCACACGGGCAGTGATAAATTTTGAAGGCCTCCTAGGGACTGGCTCTACAGAGTCAGGAGCTGCCCACGCCTTCGTGCAATAACCTGCATAAGGGGGTCGAAGGCGGAGACACCCAGGAGGTGGAGGGCCGAGATCCAAACGCCTCTAGGTATACTGACTCATCCTCAGAGGGATTGTTGGTGGGCCAGTTTCCCTCTGTTTCAGAAGTTCTAGGATGTCTGAGAAGGAGACATCCTCAGAGGGGATCTAGGGATCCCTCTGACTCATCAAAGTCAGTATCCAGTGACAGACTCGGGAGTCTACATGCTTCCTCTTACAAGTCCTCTTCCTAGGAGGATCTCCAAACATCAGGAGAATCCTCTGAAGAGGGGGAAATTCCCAATGGGGAAACCTGAGGCGGAGGATCTCTGGGTCCTGTAGCAAGAGAAGTGGCAGAGGTGTCAACAGGTACTATAGAGGGAGGAGCTACGGAACAGACTGCTGACTGATACCAGTGGCCAGTACACTCTTCATCACCTCGAATGCTCCTCCCAGGCAGGTCCGAGAGAACCCGCCCAAGAGCTAGGAACTCCCGGGACCACCGAAAGGGAAGCCTCCGAGGCAGAGGTCGGAGCCGAGCTCACCAAGGCCGAGGCTCCAAGGGGAAGAGCGGCTCGGACAAGGGTCGATGCCACTCACCCCTCGGAGGAGACCATGGAAGCCCGACCACGAATCCCTCTAAGGAAGGTCTCAAGAGGAGATAAGAGTAGAGGCTGAAGGAACAGAAGGGGTATCCGTCCTCCAGCCGTAGCAGTAACCATTCGAAGACTCCAACTCCAAGCTCTGGGGTACAGTTGAAGGAGGAACTGTAACGGGGTGTGGACCCACAGTCGTCTGTTGAGACGGACTATGTAACATTTGGGCCAGTACCTGTGACTTAAGTAATCTACTGACCACTCTCTCTAGGTCATGGTCTGACAACCTGGATGACCTTGAAGATCGGCTCTGATGGCTCCGTTCCGATAGAAGAGGTGAAGCCGGAGCCGAAAGTATCGGCTCCAAGGAAGGAGACCTCGACCTCTTCCTGGAATGAGCCATCGGAGCCAATACTATAGATCCTGTCGGAGCCGACCTCTCGGAGCCGACAGGAAGCCTCGATGTATCGGCTCCAGCCGGAGCCGACACAGCCACCAAAGTAACGGTGTCGGAGCCGATCGGAGCCGACACCGATGCCTGTGCCACATGGGTGTCGGAACCGACAGGAGCCGACATCGAAGTGGTCACTACAGATTCTGCACCGATAGCCATCGGTGCCGAAGGCTTTGTTAAGCCAGGATCGGCGCCAGCCAGAGCCGATCTCGACTCGGTACGAGTCGGAGCCGAGGCCGCAGGCTTAGACACAGAAGCCTGGGCCTTGGTAGATTTAACTGATTTGGATGGAGCCGACTTAGCCGGAGAGCCCTCCGGCTTAAGAAGGCCCCTAAGGATCAGTTTATTACGTCTTTCCTGCAGGACTCTCTGGCTGAAGGAATGACAAATAGCACAGGAGTCCTGCAGGTGAAGAGGGCCCAGACAATACAGGCAAGAAGTGTGACCGTCTGTCAGAGACATCTTCTGACAGCACGAGTCACACTTCTTAAAACCTGAGACCCTCTCCTTTGACATGGTGTTTTACACAACACACACACACACCAGTCAAAATTAACTTAAATAAAATACCAAAAAGGTATTTCCATAAACAACACACACACCCTAACAGGGGGGGGATGGGATGGTAAACTTGACTAAAATAAAATAGAAAAGACAGGGATTTTCTGTCACAAAAGGTAAAAAATTAACTAATAACCAATAATTAAGGGTTTTTTAAGAAAAAGGGGCTTAAATATCCAAAAAGAGAATCACTTACCAGGAGCTGGTAAAAGGAGGACCTCATAAGCGAAGCGGCAAACGAGATCTGGGTACTTACCGCCTTGCATCATGGGATATGGGGCTGCCTCGAGCTGGTAAAAGTGACTCTCGAGCTTAGCAAGTGCCGAGTCGGAGCCGAGGGATCGGCTCCGAACCCATCAAGCAAGAATGAAGGCGAGATTGACAACTTAACATCTAACCTTTCCTTCACAGCAAAGTGTAGCAGAGTCTGGATGAGCCTTTCTGGTAAAGCTCTGAAATGTTTTAGTTTACTCCTTAAATAGAAATTTTAGTTCCTAGCTCCACCCCCTCTGTTAACAAGTGATTAACCTTAAGTGACCTCTTCTGTCTTATGAATGAGCCCTTAATTAATCAGTTCTTATTTCTGCCTGACTCAGAACAGAGAGAGCTGTGGTCTCTTTTGAAGTTTTAATATGCTGTTAAAACAGAATGCAAGCAAAACACAAAGTAAAGAAAACAAACTACAGTATTCAAAATATAGAAAGGCAATACAGTAATACAAAAATAACAGCAAACTAACCTTTCCTTCACAGCAAAGTGTAGCAGAGTCTGGATGAGCTTGAGTGGGGCACAGGCAGGATTTCTTTAGATTCACTGAAATGCCCAAATGACCAAACAGAGATAGGGCGTAATCTCTCACCGTAACCAGTAGATGCTTGTTGGGGGCGGTGAGGAGCCAGTCGTCCAGGTAAGGGAACACCTGAATGCCCCGGAGTCTCAGGTGGGCTGCAACCACTGCTATGACTTAAACACTCTGGGGGCTGAGGTTAGGCCAAATGGAAGAACCCTGAACTGATGATGACTGGCTCCAAGACTGAAGCAGAGGAACCTCCTGGATCGTCTGTCCATTAGTATATGGTAGTACGCATCTTTGAGGTCCAACGAGCACATCCAGTCGTTCTCCTGCAGAAGGGGGAGAATAGACTGGACAGTGACCATCTGGAACTTTTCCTTGGGTATGTACAGGTTCAGGGACGAAAGGTCTAGAATGGGTCTGAGGTCCCCCGTTTTCTTTGGCACCAAGAACCTGGAGTAATAACCCGATCCGGACTGATCTGAGGGAGACCTATCCTCCTCCTCCGGAGAAAAGGATCCGGAGACCCTCTCAGCGGAATTCAAAATCTTCTCAGGCGGAGCCGAGGGATGAGACTCGGCCCGCCTCTTAGAAGTATGACCCTCTCTCTCTGTGTTTCTTCTTCTCCCTGTGGGAAGAAGAACCAGACTCCACAGAGCTAGTACCCGATAAGGGAGGTTGAGTCCCGGGTACAGTTAAGGGAGTAGCCGGCGCCGAAGCTACAGGAGTAGCCTGGACCTGGCTGGGAGAGGAAGAAGAAGCTGATTTCTGAGGGAGCTTTCCCGCCAGGATCAGCTTGTTCTTCCTGTCCCTAAGTGCCCGAGGGTTGAAGGCCGCACAGATCTGGCAGGCCTCCAAGTGCGCTGCCCCCAGACACCACACACTGAGTGTGGCCATCAGCTGGGGAAAGCTTGTGGCCACACTCAGTACACTTAGAAAATATAGCCTTAGACTCAGCCATAATTCTCTCACACACACCCCCAAACACTAAGGGGGGGAGGGGAGAGACAAAAATTAAACTAAGGAGAAAAGGTTTTTTTTTTTTTTTTTTTTTTAAAGTGGGTAAGATAGATTAACCTAAAAACAACACACACACACAATTTAAACTAGAAACTAGCTTTTAGAAAAGGAACAATCTCACCAGGCCAGGAGCTCTTCACAAGAAGCAACTGTCTTTAGCCACGGCAAAAAACGATCTGAGGTAATGTGGTTGGTAGTAAGGGATTATGGGTAGGGGGGAGGAGCTAGGAGCTCGGATCTTGAAGCTTGGAAAGCTGCCGGGTCGGATCCGACTCCCACAGGTTGCAGATCAAATGAAGTAACTACTTCAGATTACTAGTTAGAGAAGACTAATCTCTATTCACCTGGTTTCAACACACTTTTGTATGGCAGAACACGTGCTTAATAAAAACGTCTTATTTTCAAGGGGTATGTTGCTGGCAACTACAAGGTACTGCCATGGGGGCATCTTTTGCCCCCATCTACACAGATTTATGGCATATCTTGAGGAATGCCTTATATACAATCCACTACACAACATATTTGGTGGAAATTGATATATGGCGTAGATACCTGGACTGTTGGATGGTGTGGCGTGCTGACTCCACATATCTACATGAATTTGTTGAATATCTTGAATGTAAGTTTACAGAAATCATGATCATACACAACACCAAAATTCATAGGAAATATCCACAATATAATACTCATTACATGCATCCACGCCACACATTCCGCAATATAACAAAATCTCAGTTTCTCAGGATCAAACGCATCAGTTCCTCTAGACTGGATTTTGAAGAAGCCAAGGCAGACCTTAACAGATTCTTGGAGAGAGGATATCATCCCCATGATATCCATTCAGCCAGTACATGGTCAGACAAACAAGATAGGAATTCACTACTTAAATATATACTTAAATATAGGGAACCATCACAAACGACACAAGAATCCACACACAGAATCGTGACCACATATGGTAGAAATCATGTCATTAGGAATATTCTGGATAACTGGAACATTCTGCTGGCTAATAACCATCTCAGAAAAATATTAGGATCTAAATGCCAGTTTTCATACAGATGGGGTAGAACCCTAGGAGCCTTATTTTCGCACTACAAACAAAGAGCGGAGGGGCCAAGTACAAACAGCTGACCATATCTGGGATAAACTCTTGGGCACATTCCCATGTGGCCACTGTGCATCTTGCAAACAAGTTAAAACAATTCACCAGTGCAAACACGAGCAGAGTTTATGACCTTAGGGTTTTGGTAACTGCTCTAGCACTTGGGTAATATACCTGGCCACGTCAGTGTTCAGCATTCTACGTAGGACAAACCTCACATTCATTAAGAATTAGGATGGGTGAACATAAAGAGTGATATCAGGAATAAGAAAGACACCAATGCTCTATACAGACACCATTAAACATCCAAGAGCCAAATTCATGTTTACTATTATTGATAAAATTACTGGAGACAGGAGCAACCTAAAAAGTTGGCACAGCATTCTTAGCCACAAGGAAAAATATTGGATCATTCACCTAGGGGCTTTTTCCGCCAGGACTTAATGACCATTTACAATATTTAATACCAAGGTATACACCGGAAACAGTACGACTAGGATGGAGTTATCCTGATGAAATAAATCAAAATGGTTAGATCAGTATCTAACACATGGTGCTACCAATAGATATTATGCAATCCGGTGATACCACGGTGAATCTATTTAACTTTTTTTGCACCTTTATGAATAACAGATACTAGACTATGTTAATGTCTTTGCAATATGTTACTTACTAATTTAGGGACAACATTAATTTTGTATACATTGTCGATATGATATACATTGACTGTACGCATGTACTTTTGGATTATATAGGATTTTTGATGAACATGTCCCCTATGCTTATCTTAATATGCCTAGTTATTCATCTCCATGGTGTAAATGTAATCTACATACTTTGACTATAGACTCAAATGTATGTATATATATATATATATATATATATATATATATATATATATATATGTTTTATACATACACGTTTTTTTGTAGTATTTTTGTAGTATTTTGGCCTTGTCATACATACATGACAGATGTGAAATATACAATGTTAAGTTGTCAATCTCGCCTTCATTCTTGCTGGATGGGTTCGGAGCCGATCCTCGGCTCCGACTCGGCACTTGCTAAGCTCAAGAGTCACTTCCAACAGCTCGAGGCAGCCCCATATCCCATGATGCAAGGCGGAGATTACCCAGATCTCGTTTGCCGCTTCGCTCATGAGGTAACTTTTTACCAGCACCTGGTAAGTGAATTTTTCTACCTTTTTTTCTGAGACTTTAGTCCACCCCAGTACTTTGTATTTATATATATTACTTTGCTAACTTCCCGATTCACTTAGCCCTATTCCCGTTAGTGTCCAGTTCCCTTTATTCTTATTGTTGCTAGTCGGGCCTTAGGTCTTTACCCCTCCTATATTTTTCCTGTCAGGGTTTGTTTGGGGGTGTGTGTTTTTTTTTTCCCTGTACTTGGTTTTGTTAATCTAGTTTAATTTTTGGACTGACTGTGTAGTGTGTGTGTGATTAGGTACTCAGTCATGTCTAAAGAGGCTAGGGTCTCAGGCTTCAAGAAGTGTGACTCGTGCTGTCAGATGTCCGACAGACGGTCACACTTCTTGTATTTATTGCCTGGGACCTCTACACCTGCAGGACTCCTGTGCTATTTGCCACTCCTTCAGCCAGAGATTCCTGCAGGAACGTAGAAATAAACTTATTCTCAGGGGCTTATTAAAGCCTGAGAGCTCCCCGGCTAAGTCCGGCTCGGGGAAGCCCTCAAAGCCTCCCAAGGCCCAGGCTTCAGTGTCCAAGCCTTCAGCCTTGGCTCTGACTCCCTCGGAGTAGAGATCGGCTCTGGCTGGAGCCGATCCTTCCTTCTCTGAAGGTTCGGTATCGGCACCGATACTCTTGCTTCCATGCCTGTGTCGGCTCCGGCTGGAGCCGACATCTCTGACCCAGCTCAGAGCAGACAAGTTGTCGGCTCCAACTGGAACCGAAGGTTCTTCGGCTCCGATGGCTCCGTCGAGAAAGAGATCCAGATCTCCGTCGCTGGAGTCTATTCATTCGGCTCCGGCCTCTCGGAGCCATCAGAGCCGATCCTCAAAGTCTTCCAGACTCTCAGATCATGACTTGGAGAGAGTGGTGAGTAGACTGCTGAAATCACAGGCACTGGCCCAGATACTTCATAGCCCGTCTCAGCAGACGGGCTATTCCACACCCTCCAGAAATTCCTCCTTCGACTCTCCTTCAGAGCTCGGAGTCAGAGCTTATTGGAACTGTGACTGTTGGTGCTTCGGGGCAGATACCACTCCTTTCGGCTCTGTCGTCGACTCCTAGCTCCTCCTTGAAACCGTCCTTGGAGGGATCCGGTTGTCGGGCTTCCCTTGTCGGTTCTGAGGGGGCGAGTGGCATCGGACCCTTGTCCGACCCAGTTCTCCCCCTCGGAGCTTCGGCTTTGGTAAGCTCGGCACCGACATCTGCTTCGGAGCCTTCCCTTTCGGTGGGGCCGGGGATTCCCGTTTCCTCAGAGCGGGAGCTCTCGGTCCTCCCTGGGAGGGGAGTCTTCAAGGTGATGAGGAGTGTACTAGCCCCCGAGCTGAGTCAACAGTCGGTCCCTTTAGCTCCTCCCTCTTCAGTGCCTGTAGATATCTCTTCCCACTCTCTTGCTCCCGGACCCAGAGATCCATAGCCCCAGGTTTCCCCATTGGGAATACCTTCCTCTTCCGAGGTTTCTCCTGATCCTTCAGGGGACCCCCGCGTAAGAAGACTTGCAAGAGGAAGCATTTAGACTCCCCTGAGTCTACGACATCAGATACCGACTTAGATGAGTCGGAGGGATCCCCAAGGTCCCCCTCTGAGGATGTCTCCTTTTCAGACATTCTTGAACTCCTGAAACAGAGGAGGAACTGGCCCTCCATTAACCCCTCCGAGGATGAGTCGGTATACCTGGAGGCTTTTGGATCTCGACCCTCCACCTCCTGGGTGTCTCCGCCTTTCGACCCCCTCATGGACGTGATAGCTCGAAAGGCGTGGGCATCTCCTGATTCTGTGGAACCAGTCCCCAGGAGGCCTTCTAAATTTATCACGGCCCCCACTGAAAAACAGTTTCTCACCAAAGGTGTCCCTGTTGATGCCATGGTGGTGGCAGCCGCCACCAAAAAGGAACTTGCAGATCCTTCCGTACTGGTCCATCCTCCTAACAAGGAGTCTAGGACCATGGACAGGTATGGTAAGCGGATGTTTTCCTCAGCGACCTTTGCTATGCGTTCGCTGAATTATCTATGTCACTTCACCCGACTTCAAAGAGATATCCTCAAGGAATTGGGTTGAGGTGGTACAGGATCAGTCAGCTGCTAGGGGCGCAACAGAAGATTGCCTCTCAGCTGGGAATCCTAAATTCCATAACTAACTCCTCCATACGGCTCATTTCTTATGCAGCCGATGGAGCGAGTAGAGCTGCAGGCACAGGAGTGGCTCTCAGACGTCAGTCCTGGATGCGACTTTGCAATTTTGCAGACCCCTTTAAGGCGTCCTTCACAAACTCTCCCTTCGATGGGACAACTTTGTTTGGACCTCAGATAAAGGACACTTTGACCAGGTGCGAGCAAGACGGCAAGACTCTTTCTGCCATAGGAGTCAGTTTTTCCACCCCTTCAAGAACTTACCCCAAAGGTCAGAAGGGAGGGAAAATGTGGTTCCGAAAATCTCAAGGAGTCACGCCTGACGCACGTGGTCAGTTTACCCCCAGAGGCAGAGGGGTATGTTCGGATCATCCTATTCAACAAAAAGGTACAAGCCATGTTGGTCCTGAAAGTGTTAGGCCTAATGGCAGCTGCCATCACACTTCTTCCACTGGCCCGCTTTTACATGCGTCTCCTACAGTGGATGTTGTTTACCCAATGGTCCTTCCAGCAGTTGCCCATGCGTCACAAGATCCTTGTCACACAGATCTGCAAGAGCCACCTATCCTGGTGGATTTCTTCCCTAGTCCATCAGGGCAGACCATTTGTCCCCCCAGCCCCGGTCACTTCAGATGCCTCCCTGATCGGGTGGGGGGCATTATCAGGGCAGGATGGTCCATGGCACGTGGCAACCATTCGAATACCACCTGCATATGTGTCCTAGAAATGAAAGCAGTGCTTTTAACGTTGCAAGCCCTCAAACAACTTTCTTCCTTTAGGAACCATCGCAGTTCACACAGACAACATGTCCATAGTATGGTATATCAACAAACAGGGCGGGACCAAATCCTATCCTCTGTGTCGAAAAGCTCTCAGACTTTGGCAATGGGCGATCTCCTCTCAGCAGTTTCTGATAGCAATGCATATCCCCGGGAAAACCAACATCATAGCGGACAGGTTGAGCAGAGATATACTCATGCCTCACGAGTGGGGTCTCAATCTATAGCGGAAGAGATTTTTCAGAAGTGGGGCCCTCCTTGCTGCGACCTTTTTGCTACACCCCAAAACAGCAAATGCCCAGACTTCTCTCTCTTTCCACTTCCAGGCCATCCCCCCAGAGACGCTCTAACCCAGGATTGGCCCCGGGGACTTCTTTATGCTTTTCCCCCTTTTCCGTTGATTCTAAGTCCTCTATCAGAAGGATTTACTCTAGCAAATGGCAACGTTTTTCCTTTTGGGCAAGGTCTAAGAACATAGATCCCTTTACTGCCCCTATTCAGTCAGTTTTGGACTTCCTAGCTGAAATTTTTCACACTGGTGCTTCTTCTTCCACAGTTAAAGTCCAGCTGGCAGCAATCTCGAATTTTCATGTCGGATTTGCAGACCAGAACATTATGTCTCAAACTTTGCAAAGCTTTTCTCAAGAGGGATCTTCCTACTTAAACCCCCTGTTAGGGATCCTCCACCGCAGTGGGATCTAAATTTAGTGCTGGCATCCTTAATACTTCCCCCTTTTGAACCGGCTGCTACATGCTAGTTAAAATTTCTCTTGGAAGACGCTCTTTCTAGTCACTATTACTTCGGCTAGAAGGGTGTCTGAACTTCATGCTCTCTGTGTTCGTCCCCCTTACTTGGTCTTCCACAAGGATCTTTGAGAACTAATCCGTCCTTTTTGCCAAAGGTTGCTTCTAAGACAAATTTAAACCAATCTATTGATCTTCCAGTATTTTTTCCCCAATTATTTTGACAGGGCGGAACAAAAATTGCATTGCCTAGATGTTCATCGCCAACTCAGATATTACTTGGACAGAACAAAGCAATCTAGAAAGTCTGATCAGCTTTTTCTTTCTTATGCTGAAAATAAGAAAGGTCTCCCTGTTTCTAAGGTGACCTTATCCAGATGGCGGTCTTCCACTATTTCTTACATTTATCAGCTTAGGGGCAAACAGCTGATCTTAATACCAAAAGCACATTCTACCAGAGGCCTAGCCACATCTACAGCCTTTCAGGCTAGACTACCCTTAGACACTATTTGTGCAGCAGCCACTTGGGCCACTCCTCATACCTTCGTCTCACATTACAAATTGGATTTGGCCTCCAAGGACAGGGCGAGTTTTGGTTCCATAGTTCTCAAGAGTCTGTTCCATTGAGCCACCCAAGATAGAGGTGCTAGGGACGCGGTCCCATCCAGCAAGAATGAAGGCGAGACTGACAACTTAACATTTAGAAGTTATGTACCTACCATAACGTTCCATGTTAGTTGTCTTCTCTCGCCTTCTTTTTTGCATCCCTCCCTCCTGTCCCCCTAGCCTGGACAGACCTTGAACTATCCTCTTCTCTGGGAGATTTCTCCCTTGGACACCAGTTAGCTCTGCACTTAGTTACCTGGGTTCCCCTTACAGTTTTTTCTCCGGTTAGTTTTTCTTCCCTTGGGGGAAGATAGTAGGTATTTTTTCCTCTGGCTACCAAACGAGATCTGGGTAATCTCCGCCGTGCATCATGGGATATGGGGCTGCCTCGAGCTGGTGGAAGTGACTCTTGAGCTTAGCAAGTGCCGAGTCGGAGCAGAGGATCGTCTCCGAACCCATCCAGCAAGAAAGAAGGCGAGAGAAGACAACATGGAACGTTATGGTAGGTACATAACTTCTAATTATGTTCATATATTGAATATTTGCCGAATAACACTATATTATATATGGTTGCTGTTTTTGTACACTCATTACTTATTTCTGCTGAGGGATATACACTTGTGGAATTTGATTTAACTAGATTAAATTTGTATTTTTTCTATATGAATGTAATATACATGTTGGTTACTATGTGGTTATGTAATATTTCTTCTACATTATATATATATTTTTTATATGTTATGTATTTGATTAGAAATAATTTAGGTTCAATTAGTAAAATGTGATTGCACTTTGCATATAAGACATTAATTTTGGGGTTGGACCATACCATTGCTTACTATTGGTTGATGTCATGTATAAATAATGAGTTTGGTCATTAAATTACATGTTATTTTCATTGAAGAAGGCTGCCAAGCCAAAAAATACCTATTTTACAGGGCAATTCTTGTTCTGTTTATCTTTAATGTAATAAAAGTATTTAGACAGTCTATGCTGGCCTCTTGTGTTCACTTAGACATTGGTTTGGCAGAGCATACTGTACTGGCGATGAGTGGAGTTCGTTTAGACCAGTGTTTGCAAGGCCAGTCTGGAGCAATCAGAATTTTTGTTTTTTCCTGCGACTTAGTAAAACCTTGGCAGAGGGGGAAAGGCATAGACTGAAGGTTTTTCCAGCTGAAGGATAAAGCATCACTTTCCAAACTTTTTTGCGATGAGTTCTTATGCAGAATTTGCCCAACTGATAGTCCCCATCTTCATGTCAACATGAAGATTTGTGGATAGTTTCCATTTGTGTGGGTCCATAAGATTTCTGCTTAGTTTGTCGGCCAGAGTATTTTGCTTTCCTGGCAGGAATTGAGCTTGTAGATGTATTTGATAAGTCAAGGCCGTGTTCCACAAAGCCATGGCTAGTCTGCAAAGGGGGTAGGAGTGGGTACCCCCCTGCTTATGTACAACTGTAGTGTCCATCTTTATCAGTAGTTGTCCTGGATGAAGAAAGGACTTGAAGGCTGTCAGTGCATTCTGTACAGCTAGCATTTCTTTCTGGTTGATATGTAGGTGCATTTGATTTGGGCTCCATTCCCCCTGAATGCATCTCCCTGCCAGATGCCCCCCCCCCCAAGCATAATCTGATGCATCTGTTGTCAGGGTTTGGGTGGCAGGGGGTGAAATGAATGCCAGTCCCTTGTTTTGGTGACAGGCATCTGCCCACCATAGGAACTCCTGTTGCAGGCAAGAAATGATAGGGATCATTGCTTCCAGGCTGTGACAATGTTGACTCCATAAGCTTTTTAAGTACAATGGAAGTTTCCTCATATGCAGTCTTGCATATGGAATTAGTAGAATGCAGGAAGCCATGAACCCCAAGGCCTGCAGAATTTGTCTTGCAGATAGCTGGGTTTTTGTGGCCACTTGTTTGAAGTAGGTCATCAACTGAATTTGTTTGGCGTGAGGCAAGCCATCTGAGCAGTTGTATTCAAGCTTGCACCCAGGAATGTAATTAGAGGGTACCACTTGTGATTTTTTTAGTTTATGGCGTACCCTAGGCATGTTAGAAGCCTTTTCAAACACCAGATGTTGTGTCGTTTTCTGCCTGAATTAGACAATCGTCCAGATAAGGATAAATTTGAATGTTTGTCTGGAAAAATGCAACTACTGGTGCCAGGTACTTTGTGAAGACCCAGAGCACAGTAGATAAGCCGAAGGACAATGCAGAGAACTGGCACTGCAAAAAGCCTGCTTTGAAGCAGAGGTATCTTCTGCAAGACTCCCTGACTGGGATATGCAGGTAAGACTGCAAGACTCCCCGATTGGGATATGCAGGTAAGACCAAGTCTAGAGTTACCAACCAGGCATCCTTGCCCAGCATAGGCAGTAACTGTTGTAGAGTCAGCATCTTGAATTTTGGAATGTCCAGGAAAGTATTTAGAATGGATAAGTCCAGAATTGGATGCCATGAGTTGTCTTTTCTTGGTAAAAGGAAAAGTCTTTAATAAAAACCTTGTCATTTTTCCTTTTCTGGTACTGGTTGAATAGCCCCCATATCCATGAGGGACAGAACTTCTGGCCTCTACCCACTGATTTGGAGGCAGATCTGGCCATCCGTTTGGAACTGGCAACGTGTGGAAATCACATCTGTATCCCTGGGATACTATAAGACCCACTTGTCCTGGGTAATTAGATTGCCAGTTTTGTGCATGAAGTGCCATTTCCCCCCCAAAGGGGGTGCCAAAAGATAAGTGCTTGGAAATGGCAGGGGAATGTCAGACTTTAGCAAGCCCCCCCCCCCCCAATGGTACTTCCAGATTTGGAGGTGGAGGCACCACATTGTTTTGTTCTGCAAGTTCCTTGTGACTGAAACCTGGAGCCTCTGGGGTGTCTGGATAGGACCTGAGCAACTCTGTTGGGTACTGGAAAGGACCAATTCTTGGTAGGCCAGTGCCTACTGAACCCGAGTGGCTGCACTTGTAAGAAATCCTTTACAGTTTGCATAGATTTAGCTTTGTCTTCCATCTTTCAAAACTTCTTCTGCCTTACCAAATAGACTGTCCTGTTGTAAAGGAGCATCCAACAATTTTGCTTTAACATGATCCGGCACATTTTGCTCCTTGAGCCAAACATGCCTTATCACAGATCCAGTTACGGCAGCCCTGCAAGAGGCCTCCAAAGAATCAAAAACACATTGCAAAGTATGCTCTCCAACTTGTTCAGCTGAATGCAATAAATCATGCAACTATTTTCCACAGGCAGAAAACAATCATTTTCTGTTTCAGTAAGCCCATGACATGCTGCTGATATTTAAGCATATGAAATTGACAGTTTAAAGCCCAGATAGCCAGGGTTGCAGACGTGTAAACCTTACCCCAATCTATCCAGCACCCTGGAGTCTATCAAAAGGGGAAGGATTAGCAGTAGAAGCCTTAACACCCTTGGGACCCTGAGAAATTGTTTCAGGATCAGCAGTAGGGTTTTCAAAATGAAGCTTGTGGGAGTCAGGAACCCTGTAATACAGGGGTGTCCAACCTTTTGGCTTGCTGGGGCCGCATTGAGTGAACAGAAATTGTCTTTGGGCCACATATAAAATATATCATATAGTTAACTCTTTCGCTGCCACGGGAGACCAAAGTCGACCTCCTGGCTGTACCGTAGGTGCATTCGAACAATTAATAAATGTAATAAATGCCTAACATTTGCTTAAAATTCTAATTCTCACTCTGATTTTAATTCTCTAATCTAACAGTTAACTCTAACATCTTAGTTAATGTATAGATTTTTTTTTACATGTAAACAGATATTCATTACAGCACTAGCATTTCTCACTGGGAAAACCACTCCAACAGTCCATCTACATACAATGTCAACATTAGCAGTCCTACAATACTATAATCCACAAAAATAAGTCAACAAATTTGCAATAAAGTAAAGAATTCACATTACTGACAAACAATTCTGAATAAGCTACAAGAGGGTCTCACTCAAATGACTGGTGCCAGAAACATGGCCTCAAGCTAAATGCCAAAAAATGCACAATCATCCCCTTTGAGGAGAGTGATGTCCCCACAAATTATCACATGAATAACAATGTAAGCACGCAATCAGTAGTGAGGTGCTTGGGCACCCAGGTTGATAGAAACCTGACTTTTGACCACCACGTTGTCTCCATTGTACGGAAAGCTTTTTACATGGCCCACCTCATTAGTAAGGGTATCTCATCCAGGGGCAAGGAGGTCATAACATCCCTGTATTCTTCCTTTATAAGAGCAATTAGAGCGCAACACCCCTTTTGGCACATGCCTCAGCAAAACACCATGCCAAAAGAAAGACTACAAAGGACTGAGTTCACTTAGTTATCCAAACAGACAAAAAAGCTTCTTGCTTTCCTCTGTCTCACTGGCCCCTATAAATTTCATCACTGGCTTGCTTTCCAGGCTAAGAAAGATCCTGCCTTAGACTTTCTCCACCTCAGAAATACTGGTTATATTTAAAACGCTCACTACAAAGACCACAGCCTTCACTGCAGCATACACAAGCCACTTTTTATGGACAGGTTCTTGACGCAAAAACTTTCAACTTCTGTAAATAGCTCCTCTCATTATCAAATAATGTAGTTAAA
Source organism: Protopterus annectens (assembly GCF_019279795.1). Lineage (NCBI taxonomy): Eukaryota > Metazoa > Chordata > Ceratodontiformes > Protopteridae > Protopterus > Protopterus annectens. The sequence continues at coordinate 589,657,749 of NC_056733.1, read as the reverse complement.
CAGTACAACTGGATGGATAGCCATGAATGTACTCCTTAAGTAGCATTGCCTTCAAACCGGAAGGAAAATCCACATACTAAACTTTCCCAGCTGGATGGCTAAGATCTAATATTGGTTACTCAAGTCTACTTGTCTAAGAAGAGGGGCCTATTTAACTAAGAATTCCATTTGCAAAAATATATTCAGTATTCATATTAAATCTCTCTTACACACACACACAGAAAAGGAACCCATAATCACATGACAGTCTCACTGAAATTGTCTGGAAGTCAAAATATCTGAAAAAAAAATCATAACAGAGATGGATTCATCCATGCAATTTCCCACCACCAAAAGGACCATCAATAAATCAACAAACTGCTCAGCAAAAATTAAATCAATAAGAAATCTATAAACTCTCTAAGATCATACTACATACTGGAGTAAACATAACTTCCCTCCAATCTAAAGCCATTTGACATTCAGACATTTTAATTTGTGCAGAAGTTATTCACAGACTGACAGTTTACTAAGCTGCAATGCTGACCATCGCTTTAGAAAAAAACAAATTCCCACACTTTGTCAATAGCTCAAAGTGAAGAAAGGATTACTTTTTTATGTATTTATTTAATTATGGAAAACCTCTAAAACTGTTAAATTGATCACACACCCAGAAACACAGAAAAGTTAGTGACAAGTAAACCACAGACTGCTGCAAGAAATCAGTCACAGCACACTATGCTTACATCCGAACCAATGAAGCATACCTGTCAATTCCAAAAGAATTAAAGTAGCGCAATAAGCAAGTTATTTGCAAGGTTACATGGCAGTTTATATAGGAAATAAGTGGAGATGTTAAAAATGCTCTGTTTCTCATAATTATGCTGAAAAGTCTTCCAAGGTAAATACAACCCTCTGACTTAGCATGGAACCATACCTCTCAACCTTAGAGCAAGAAGTCTAGACAAAGCGAAAAATAAAATTGGGACAGGCCCAAAAATAGTTATGCATCACAGACACCATTGAAACAAGTGTAGCTGCAAACATACATCACGTATGTTTCTATCCCATTATTGTCAGTTAAGCATTATATGGCTCATTCAATCCTGCCTTTTGCAGCAAAGAAAGCCATACTTTGAAAAGACAAATACATTAAAAATAATAAAACACATTGGCTCCACATCCTACCTGCAAACAACCACAGAGCTTTCACTGAAACTAGGTCTGCTTATTTCCACAAAATTACACCTCTCCATAATTAAGTCTCATGGTATACAATCTACCAGGATCTGGACTACCTGAAATAAATTAAATTATGGCCTGTAAACTGCAAGTGCACTTTGTTTAATTAAACTACATTTCAAAGCCCACTTGCTGTATTTTTTCAGTAACATCCCAATATCCATTTCCAGGTCACTTTACAAGACATTGGCAGTGGTAGACTTAGCATCCTCCAGATCCCTACAGGACCACACTCATACTGCTAACATTGTCCATTAAATGTAAATATCCATCCGCTGTAAATGGCAAGAAGCTATGTCTTAAAATCTATTTTTGGCATTCCTAGTACCCAAGTATCAGGTTTTGAAACAAACATTCTCCACAGTTTGTAAGTCTCTGTCTTTAATCATCTACTATTGCAGCACTCCCAACACAAACACACACTAAATCCCCCAACATTTAAAAAATGACATTGTGCCCACCTGATTTGCCAGTATTGATGATCCACCAAAGATATGCTTACTGTTGTCCAATCTACCACTGCTTAGAACCCACCAATGACAAGACAGTACTGGGTGATTTTTTGTCAAAAAATAAATACATTTTATATGCTACAGTCCCACATTAGTCAATCCACTATTGACCCATTAACCCTTGGCTGCTGTCTCATTCTTACTCCTTGGGACTGCATTATCTTGGATGATTACTTTTATTTCCTAAGCAAGAGACACAAATTGGAAGATGAGGCAAAAATCCAGACATTCTTCGAAAATCCATACAGTTGAGAGGTATGATTTCATATTCAATACAACACTCTCCATCAGAAAAGCTGCAATTTAATGAAAGTGTACTTTTAATGTAAGATGCATTTGTGAGCCAACTTGTTTGTACGTTAGCCTCTGTGCATGTGTCTGTCTGTCATGCACACAAACACACACTTCTACTTTCATGCACACATTCTGCTTTCATGCATGCACTCGCACCATACTTACCTATTAAGACAGGTTAAGTGCTGTCTCTTTAAAAGGCAACGGCAGCAAATCCATAGACTAGTTCCTCTTCAGCAAGAACACACACTGATTCTTTGGCACGAAATAATGGTGCAAACACACAGACCCTTTGGCGCAAAAAAAATCAAAACTAGAAGGATGCTTTGGTGCATGCGCACACCGATGTTAGAGTTACAGGTCACGGGTGCGAAAAACACAACAAAGTGTTTTGGGGCATGCATACATCGATGTTGGAGTTAGAGGTAGAGGGCCGCATGGCAGAGCTCTGAGGGCCGCAGGTTGGACACATCTACTGTAATATCTGTCTGGGTTACTAGGAGCCGAAGGCAGGGAATAATGAGCCATGCTGGATTCTGAGAAAACATCAATGTCTAAAACAGGAGGTATAGCCAAAGGCCTATGCTGAGGAAGGAAATTCCTAAGCAGTTTTGGATTCTGAAAAATCCTGACTCCCAATGAAAATGTTCCTTAAGTTATGCAAAGTTTCTCCAAAAGAAAAATCCTCAGGAGGGAAAGCAAAAGGGATGGATTAATCTGCATTAGAGTCCTCATAAGGGGGAAAAGAAAATTCCTGATCAGAAGAAATGGAAACCTGATCTGAAGATTTCATAATTGGTGCCTTGCCTAGGCCTCTTCGCAGGAGGGGGTTGGGAACCCCTGATCAAGGTAATTAAATCCTCATCCATTTTGATAATTTATTTTAGGCATAGGGGCCTGAACACATGGCCCATGCATGTTTTTTTTTTAGACAGAAGTTGGTTTGGGCCTTGTTTTTGATGATGGCATCGGTTTAATATACCAATCTTTAGGCCTGAAAACACCTTCAGAAGCTGGTGCCTGTTCAACAGCTCTGAACCCAAAGGGAGAGACATCCACAGGTTCAATACTTGAAAGTACCTTGCGGCATACCAGACTCAGAATGGGTCTCTAGAGGCCTGCGAATCAAAAGTAGCGGCCATCAGGGGCTGCGAAAGCACCAGAGTACCAGCAACTGGCTTGGGAGAGGCTTTGGACCTTGATGGTCCGTCTTTCTTGCATTTTTCTGTGAATTCCGGCAGTCTGATTGCCAAGACATTTCTGGATAGTTAAATCTTGAACCAAAATATTTAGAAGCAAAAATATAGCGACGCCTAATAGTGCGTTAGTTAAATTTAGCACAAAACCGACAGCAGGGCACGTTATGGTTCGGGCCTAGGCAAGGACTACAGTACAAATAAAAATCCTTGAGGTATTTGCTTCCCACAAGTACAATTATCTTTTGCCAACATTGGTAAGGAGCAAGAAAGTTTCCCCAATGGGGTACTTGGCTTTTGGTTGAAGACTTTGGTTCTGAAACTCAAAAATGAAAATTTCAGGAGTCAGCCAACTGGTGCCTGAAGCAGAAGCAGTTCGTGCAAGGAAGACTGATTAAAATGGCATCAGCTGCATGTTTTATACCCCTGATGACCTGACGTCATGGAAGAAGAGACAGCAACTGACAGGACTCAAGACCGACTGAAGGCAACCTTGCCAGCAGATTACCCCCAAATGTAATGATTGCAACAGTGAAACACAAAGAACATCCTTAAAATAGTACCAGTGGCCATAGCCCTAAAGTACCAGAGTCATGCGAACACTGTAAATACGTAGCGACTAGGCAACAGAAGAAACTAGAGTAGATTTTTCCTCAAAAAGAAACTGCAGAAATGTCTTCAAAATAGGGTAGACCTAAAGATATGATTAAGTAGTAATTGAGGGGCTGACAATGTACTGCAAAAGGGAAATTGCACAAAACAGGTACAACTACAGAATGTTAAACAGAAAATATAGGAGCAAATTGACAATATGCAGGAGTTTAGAAACGGTTTTTGGTTAAGTTCAGAGCACAAAAAATTCTTAGCACAATGACTTAAAACAAAAAGTAGAAAGGGTTGTTGCCACCCTGGAGTCTCCCAACAAGAAAAATGGTTATAACCAGAGATCTTGTATAGGTATTAGCAATATTTGATATTTTATGAAAAATTGTATAAAGCAGAATGTGGTAATAGAGTACAAAAGGAAATATTCATGGAAGACTTGAGTATGCTTAGAGGTACAATTAACAGCAGAGATAAAAACAATGACGTATAATTAATCTGCAGGAAAATCTCCAGGAATAGGTGGTACTCGTTTGGAAATTCAGAAGCTAGGAAGGAAGTGAATCTGAAAGGTTAACATTTTTAAAGGATGGGAAGCACCAGCATCCTGGAAGAGAGCTGTACTGGCTGTAATACGCAAATAACCTTCAGCCCTAGCTTCCTATACACACCAATTTTAATTACCAAATGTGCCCAACTAAAATAGCAAAGGTGTTGCCAAAACTGATAGATTTAGATCAATGTGGTTTATGGAGGAGGCAAAAATCTGCCATTAACAAAATAAGGAAGCAGAATGTAAGAATACTATCAGTGGGCCTTGATGCAGGGAAAGCACAGAGTAAGCTGGGATTTTATGAATTAAAAAGTGGAAGAATGTGCATTCCCTGATGCAATAAAGTTGAGGATGAGGGACCAGAGGGAAAAAAAAATCAAAGTGGGGCAGTTCCTATCTGAAGAGGTCTGAACAGAGGAACCATGCATGGGTGTCCTCTTTCCCCTTGGTTATATTTACAGCCACTGGCAAAGAAAATAAGGGACTCAAAACAGATGTATTTATCAGCCAGAGAAGTTGTTGTAGATTGCAATTAAAGAATGTAATGTTTTAGGAGGGACAAGAGCAGGGGCAAGTGGGATAAGGTGATCCACTAAAGCAAGGTTTAGGATTACCAGATTTGAGAGAGACTGTCAAGACTTGTATACATAACACAAACAAAAATCTATCATTTAAATGGAAAGGCATGATGAAGCAGGGAAAATTATAGTAAGGGAAGAGTGGGACTGAGCCAAGGTATTGGGAGCAAATAGAGATGGAAAGGTAATACAACAGGAAGAGGCTAAGAAAACATATGGAACACAAGCTAGACGGTACAAGGGACTGATATCAGAATATAGGCAGAGAAACAGAAAAGGAGACTCCCAAGTGAAAGTTTTTAGATAAATACAGAACAGATGCTGTTAAAGGATCAGTGCGGCATGCAAGATACTGTACTATTATAAGAATCTGAGGTTAGAAATGATTGGGAAGAGCAATTGGATAAGCAATTTACAAGGAAGCAACGGAAGGACATGTATGTCATTTAAATAAGGCAATAATGTATGATTTAGGATTTTTGCTTGGTACTGTTTGTTTGCATGTGTATTTTTACACCCCAGAGATTCCAGTAAATGGCAATTGCTGGAGGTGTGATGTGGAAAGGGGAAAAAGCAGGTGCCCAATTGGAAGCAATATCTGTTTTATTGGCAACAAGGAAGCAAACAAACTATTCCAAGGCAGTAAAAAAATCATTCCTGAAAAACAAATCCAAGAAAACAGATACCACACCAAAACGTATTCAAATTTGTACACACTTTTAAAGGCACTAAAAACAAGATTAGCACAGCTTGCTCAGATCTGAAGGCAACAAGCCAAAAGCACTCTTATCTTTAGTGCCTTTACAACTGTGTTGGAATTAATGCATTTTGCTGTGGTATCTTCAGTTTTTACACTTGGAAGCAATATCTCCTTGGCCTAAACAAGCAACTAAGAGCACTAGTTCAATCCTACAAAGCAAACTTGGGAGTCCAAACTGGCCACATCTAAAGACGATTGCAAGGCCTTCGCACAAGTTCACAATCTCCACCACTTGATTTCATCAGAACTGGTTAAAGGGCACCACATACACAAATGGCATAGATATAGCCAAACCTGTTGGCAGCAAAAACTTCACCCCCTCTGCCCCCCCCCATCAGTAAATCAGGCTATCCCCAGCACCTGCCCCCCTTATCCAAGGGGATTGTCACTGCCCTCAAAAGCAAAAAATACAACCTCCATGGGACCCGATAACATCCCAGGCTGCATCCTACTTAACTCTGGCAAGAACTTGCAGCACCATTAGGCACCCTAATCAACCAAAGCCAGAGTATTGGCTTTGTCCCAGCCAAGTGGAGGACAGCCACTGTCATACCTTTGCACAAAGGTGGAGCATCCACCAATGTAGGAAATTAGACCCAGTCTGCTTGATCTGCAAGGCCATGAAATGATCAGGGACATTAAGGACACTAGCAACTTCCATTGAATCCCACACAGTTTAGTTAATGGGAGGTCATGCCTGTTAAATTTGGTCAGCTTCTTTGAGAAGAAACCATGGACTGGGGGATACTGCACACCCCCTACTTGACCTAGCCAAAGCCTTTGTTCCTATTCCACACACTGGTATAATATATGCTCTGTCTGTATACTACCAGATGGGTAGCAAACTGGCTCACTGATAGAACCTACCTAGTCAAAATAGGGAAAGCCACCTCAAGCAGTAGATCCATAAAGTGGTATAAGCCCCAGGGGTTTGTCTTTGGGCCTGTTTGGGATATACTTTTGAGGTGCAGGCCAAAACCAGTGGGCTATGGCTGACAAGGTCTGCAGATTGCAAGTTGGGCACTCAAATTCCCTTTGTGAAAAGGCCCTTGGGACCTTTAGGACTTTTTCACTGCTTGCGATTTCAGGAGAATAGTTAAAGACTGAAGAGACATACCCACAGCCGAAAAGGTCCATTTCATCTCACAACCAGATATATTCTAACGTTTGGACCAAACAGGGATCTGTCAAAGGGCGCATTGACAAATAACTCAACTGGCCCCCCAGACTCCTCTCCTAATGTCAATGCCCAAACCCACTGCTCTGGTGGTCCCTTCGGCTGCATAAGTGATGAGCCTCATGGATGAACTGACCAGACTCCAGGGTGGCCAGCTGGGAAGTAATCTTTGCCTGGACATTCTCAAACTGTTCCAAATCTGATAACTCAAACCAGATCATTCTGAAGTCTGGTTAAGTATGCCAAGAAATTAAAGGACCTTAGGAAAGTCAGTGAAACAGACCCACTTCCCAAACCAATCCATTTGAGACTATTGGTGGAAGGCTAGATTCTCTTTGGCCAGTGCCTTCTAATAGTTTAGCTGAGAACTGACCTCAGAGCCAGATGGCTTGTCAAGCCTCTTGGGGATCGGTTCAACAGCATCAGGGGCCTTCCACACCCGCTGAGAAATCAACTCAGCTTGTCAGCAGGTGGGGCTCACCAAAGAGGTAGAGGGTCAAGTGCCAAAGGCCTGCAAGGTATACAGACTCCTCAGAGGGATTTTGGGACTTCAGTCATCCCTCTGTTTCAGTATTTCCAGTACGTCTAAAAAGACATCAGGGGCTGACCATCCCTCACCTTCAAAGTATTTCAGTGAAAAGACTCTAGAAATACAAGTGCTTCCTCCTGCACTTCTTCCTTGGGGACCTCCTCAGTATTTAGAGTAGATGTGTCCAACCTGTGGCCCGTGGGCTGCATGTGGCCCTCTACCTCTAACTCCAACATCGATGTATGCATGCCCCAAAACACTTTGTTGTGTTTTTTGCACCCATGACCTGTAACTCTAACATCGGTGTGCGCATGCACCAAAGCATCCTTCTAGTTTTGATTTTTTTTGCGCCAAAGGGTCTGTGTTCGCACCATTATTTCGTGCCAAAGAATCCATGTGTGTGTTCTTGCTGAAGAGGAACTAGTCTATGGATTTGCTGCCGTTGCCTTTTAAAGAGACAGCACTTAACCTGTCTTAATAGGTAAGTATGGTGTGAGTGCATGCATGAAAGTAGAATGTTTGTGTGCATGAAAGTAGAAGTGTGTGTTTGTGTGCATGACAGAGACAGAGAGACACATGCACAAAGAGGCTAACATACAAATAAGTTAGCTCACAAATGCATCTTACATTAAAAGTACACTTTCATTAAATTGCAGCTTTTCTGACAGGGAGAGTGTTGTATTGAATATGAAATCATACCTCTCAACTGTATGGATTTTCGAAGAATGTCTGGATTTTTGCCTCATCTTCCAATTTGTCTTTTGCTTAGGAAATAAAAGTAATCATCCAAGGTAATGCAGTCCCAAGGAGTAAGAATGAGACAGCAGCCTAGGGTTAATGGGTCAATAGTGGATTGACTAATGTGGGACTGTAGCATATAAAATTTATTTTTTGACAAAAAAAAAATCACCCAGTACTGTCTTGTCATTGGTGGGTTCTAAGCAGTGGTAGATTGGACAACAGTAAGCATATCTTTGGTGGATCATCAATACTGGCAAATCAGGTGGGCAATGTCATTTTTTAAATGTTGGGGGATTTAAGTGTGTGTGTTGGGAGTGCTGCAATAGTAGATGATTATTAAAGACAGACTTACAAACTGTGAATATGTTAGTTTCAAAACCTGATACTTTGGTACTAGGAATGCCAAAAATAGATTTTAAGACATAGCTTCTTGCCATTTACAGCGGATGGATATTTACATTTAATGGACAATGTTAGCAGTATGAGTGTGGTCCTGTAGGGATCTGGAGGATGCTAAGTCTACCACTGCCAAGGTCTTGTAAAGTGACCTGGAAATGGATATTGGGATGTTACTGAAATACAGCAAGTGGTCTTTGAAATGTAGTTTAATTAAACAAAGTGCACTTGCAGTTTACAGGCCATAATTTAATTTATTTCAGGTAGTCCAGATCCTGGTAGATTGTATACCATGAGACTTACTTATGGAGAGGTGTAGTTTTGTGGAAATAAGCAGACCTAGTTTCAGTGAAAGCTCTGTGGTTGTTTGCAGGTAGGATGTGGAGGCAATGTGTTTTATTATTTTTAATGTATTTGTCTTTTCAAAGTATGGCTTTCTTTTGCTGCAAAAGGCAGGATTGAATGAGCCATATAATGCTTAACTGACAATAATGGGATAGAAACATTATACTGATGTATGTTTGCAGCTACACTTGTTTCAATGGTGTCTGATGCATAACTATTTTTGGGCCTGTGTCCCAATTTTATTTTTCGCTTTGTCCAGACTTCTTGCTCTAAGGTTGAGAGGTATGGTTCCATGCTAAATCAGAAGGTTGTATTTACCTTGGAAGACTTTTCAGCATAATTATGAGAAACAGAGCATTTAACATCTCCACTTATTTCCTATATAAACTGCCATGTAACCTTGCAAATAACTTGCTTATTGCGCTACTTTAATTCTTTAGGAATTGACAGGTATGCTTCATTGGTTAAGATGTAAGCATAGTGTGCTGTGACTGATTTCTTGCAGCAGTCTGTGGTTTACTTATCACAATAACTTTTCTGTGTTTCTGGGTGTGTGATCAATTTAACAGTTTTAGAGGTTTTCCATAATTAAATACATAAAAAAAGTAATCCTTTCTTCACTGAGCTATTGACAGTGTGGGAATTTGTTTTTTTCTAAAGCGATGGTCAGCATTACAGCTTAGTAAACTGTCTGAATAACTTCTGCACAAATTAAAATGTCTGAATGTCAAATGGCTTTAGATTGGAGGGAAGTTATGTTTACTCTAGTATGTAGTATGATCTTAGAGAGTTTATAGATTTCTTATTGATTTAATTTTTGCTGAGCAGTTTGTTGATTTATTGATGGTCCTTTTGGTGGTGGGAAATTGCATGGATGAATCCATCTCTTATGATTTTTCAGATATTTTGACTTCCAGACAATTTCAATCAGTGAGACTCATGTGATTATGGGTTCCTTTTCTGCGTGTGTGTAAGAGATTTAATATGTATACTGAATATATTTTTGCAAATGGAATTCTTAAATAGGCCCCTCTTCTTAGACAAGTAGACTTAAGTAACCAATATTAGATCTTAGCCATCCAGCTGCGAAGGTTTAGTATGTGGATTTTCCTTCCGGTTTGATGAAGGCAATGCTACTTAAGGAGTACATTCATGGCTATCCATCCAGTTGTACTGTTGAACTACATTTGATAGAGGAGCTATTTACAGAAGTTGAAAGTTTTTGCGTCAAGAACCTGTCCATAAAAAGTGGCTTGTGTATGCTGCAGTGAAGGCTGTGGTCTTTGTAGTGAGCGTTTTAAATATAACCAGTATTTCTGAGGTGGAGAAAGTCTAAGGCAGGATCTTTCTTAGCCTGGAAAGCAAGCCAGTGATTAAATTTATAGGGGCCAGTGAGACAGAGGAAAGAAAGAAGCTTTTTTGTCTGTTTGGATAACTAAGTGAACTCAGTCCTTTGTGGTCTTTCTTTTGGCATGGTGTTTTGCCGAGGCACGTGCCAAAAGGGGTGTTGCGCTCAATAATTGAGCTTATAAAGGAAGAATACAGGGATGTTATGACCTCCTTGCCCCTGGATGAGATACCCTTACTAATGAGGTGGGCCATGTAAAAAGCTTTCCGTACAATGGAGACAACGTGGTGGTCAAGTCAGGTTTCTATCAACCTGGGTGCCCAAGCACCTCACGACTGATTGCGTGCATACATTGTTATTAATGTGATAATTTGTGGGGACATCACTCTCCTCAAAGGGGATCATTGTGCAGTTTTTGGCATTTAGCTTGAGGCCATGTTTCTGGCAGTCATTTGTTTGAGTGAGACCCTCTTGTAGCTTATTCAGAATTGTTTAAGTCAGTAATGTGAATTCTTTACTTTATTGCAAATTTGTGGACTTATTTTTGTGGATTATAGTATTGTAGGACTGCTAATGTTGACATTGTATGTAGATGGACTGCTGGAGTGGTTTTCCCAGTGAGAAATGCTAGTGCTGTAATGAATATCTGTTTATGTGTAAAAAAAATCTATACATTAAGATGTTAGTTAACCGTTAGATTAGAGAATTAAAATCAGAATGAGAATTAGAATTTTAAGCAAATGTTAGGCATTACATTTATTAATTGTTCGAATGCACCTACGGTACAGCCAGGAGGTCGACTTTGGTCTCCCGTGGCAGCGAAAGAGTTAACTATATGATATATTTTATATGTGGCCCAAAGACAATTTCTGTTCACTCAATGCGGCCCCAGCAAGCCAAAAGGTTGGACACCCCTGAGAATACTGCAGTCTTGGCATTTGCTGACTCAGTGGAAGTGCAGGATGAATATCCGAGTGCAAGGAAAGTGACAATGGCTACAAAGTAGAAAAGGCTGACTGCAGTCAGAGCCCTCTCCATGGCTTCAAAAGCTGGACCCACCAAAGAGGAAAGGGATCCTGAACAGAGCCTGCCTCAGAACAGTGGTCACTTCACTTAAAACTTAAGTAGCTACACCTCTGCGTTTTGCTCTTTCAGCTGGGGGTCAGAATGCATGAACACTGCCAGAGAACTTTGGTTTTTGAACCAGGCTTAAATAACTGGACAGTTTCTTGCAGAGACTACTAGCATTGAGCACACCACCTTTAGCTCGCCCAAAGTAGCTTTCTATCTTGGAAAGTTTGGAAATGCCTAAAAAAGGTGCTATAGGGGTAGACAATTGTTTTGGCCAATATCCCAAAAAATCTAGTAGACAAGACTATGCCTGGCAAAGCAGCATGGCCCGTCAACCATCTCCTCTCAGGCAAACTAGTATTGAAAAGACACAAGTAGCTAAACCAATTGTAGTTAACAGTAAACACCCATGATGGTAGAAAACTAAGCAAGCCACCACAAAGGGCCTTTAGCCCAACCACGTATCCAAAAAAGTGTCCATTAGACTTGCATGTCAAACCAGAGCTGAAATTCCTGTTGACATCCAATTTGCCCAACTGACCGTTAGGGAGACAGTCTGAATTACATGGATTGGGGGGGGGGGGCTGGAAAAGTGCAGTCCCTGGGATACACTGATGCAGGTGGAGTGAGTGAAGTTTTAGATGAATTTGCCAGCCAGCAAATTTGCCATGCTTTGCTCTGACGTTAACCTATCAACGATTAACAGGGAGCAGGTCCTGGCAGTATTTGACAAGGCCAAACTACCTCAGTAGGCCCAAAGGATTCCTCTTAAATAGCATGAAAGATGACCCATCACAACCATTTGAATCACTATTCTCATAACTGGTTTTGTACCAACAGAATGGATAACTGCAACTATTATCCCACTTCAAGTGTGGACTATCAACTGACCCCAGTAATTTGACTATTCCAACATGCAAAGCTGTTGAGTGAATCATGAAATTAAGACATGAGCAACCTTAAAGCACAGGACAAACGTCTGGCTTTGCCAACAGAAAGTCCCATCCACAGACTTCTACTTTGAGAAGTAGAAAGCAATGGACAAGAGGAAACCACCTACCTAGACCTGGCTAAGGCACTAAACACCTCTGTAGTTAACAGGACCCCCCCCCCCCAAACTGAGCATAAAACCCTATACAACTTGTATCGCCAGATGTTTGACTGGGTTCAGAAGTCAGGATACCTCCAGACAAGTCCGCAGCAAGGTACTCTTGCCACTATGCTGAGGACCACTCCACTTAGCATCCACCCAAGTCGTCTTGCAGACTTCCCCACAAGATAATCTTACAAAAGGGTCCAGTGGACAAATGACTGGTGCCAGTCTGGTGCCAAAAAACCCATGCAATGCCAAGAAGTGTAGAAGAGTCAGGAATCTAGGAAAATATGTACAGTGTCAAACATGTGACCAAGGTACAACAGTCACCCAACTTACAAAAGCATGACATCTGGATCCAAGAACTCTGCTACTTTATTCAGCCCTTAACCAAGTATCCTACATGTCAGGCAGGCAGAGATCACCTAACTAATGGGCCTTTCAAAACAGTGAACTAGATCTTTTGGCTTTTCCCCAGTTAGGGTCGCCACAGCAGATCACCTGTCCGCTCATAATTGGCAGTGGAGTTTGTGTCAAGTTGCCAGCCCAGCACCCAACCTTCCACAGAAGGCACACATCACACCTAGGGCCAATTTAGAGAGAGTCCAATCCACCTGCAGCATGTCTTTAGGATGTGGGAGGAAACCAGGAAACCCACGTGACCACAGGGAGGACGTGCAGACTCCACACAGAAGGCACCCCAGCTAAGGATCGAAGTGGAGAACCTCTGAGGTGGCAACACTAGCCGCTGCACCACCGTGGCCACCCACAAAGTGAACTAGATGCAAGGATTTAAATTTTGCCTGTGATAAGACTGAGGTGTCAGAGGATCTCATACATGGAATTCACCCCACAAAGGGATCACTGTCAGACTGCTGCTCCAGGATGGACCAACTTTGCACAAAAGGAAAGCCTTTTAATCCCAATGGCTGCTTTTACAGTATCCTCAAAAAAGTGCCTAAAGGCAAACTGTCAAAGTTAAAAAGCTTCAGGAATCTGGCATGACAACCCATAGGCTACTGCAGCAAATGACATGATACTCTGGGGAATAAAGTCTTAATGGGAAGCCCTGTGACAGCAAGGCAGCCAGCTTCTCCAGACTTCAGGGAGTAAAACTCATTCTTGAGACATGTCCCAAACAGACATGACCCAAGTATTTTACTACTACCTTTACCAAGTTACAAACTGCTAGAACACTTAGCACTGGAAACTGCATTAGGACACCTAAAGGATGTAGCAAAATAGACAGGAAATCTACTGGGCACAAACAAAACCCTAAAAAACTAGCACAAAATCATGTAGCTGAGAATGCAAGCTCTCAAGCTGTATAAGCATTCTGTAGAGAAAGGCTCAAGAGAGACTCCAAACTAGAATTAAAAATCATACCAATTTCTGAAGATGGGAAACTAGTCATTACATGTAGTTTTGCTGACAAAATGCCATTAACAGCTTCAGACAGTACAAAAGTGAACAGCTGTACTCAGAAGCAAGCTCTTTGGTAATCTGCACAGTTTCAGCAACACAAAATTGAGTGAATTTCCAACTTAGAAAAAATGATCCAAAAAAAAAACAAAGTATTAGAATGCTACATTTATTAGAGAAAAAATTACTTCAGAAGAAAAGAAATTGCAAGCAAATGAAGTTAAAGACTGCCACCTCTCAGACGCAGGACAAGGTGCAAGGTGGATTCTTTCTGAATGTTGTAATCGGACAGGGTGCGCCCATCTTCTAGCTGCTTGCCGGCAAAGATCAGTCTCTGCTGGTCGGGAGGAATGCCTTCTTTGTCCTGAATCTTGGCTTTCACATTCTCAATGGTGTCACTGGGTTCAACCTCCAGAGTGATGGTCTTGCCTGTGAGGGTTTTCACAAATATTTGCATACCTCCTCTCAAACGCAGGACAAGGTGCAAGGTGGATTCTTTCTGAATGTTGTAATCGGACAGGGTGCGACCATCTTCTAGCTGCTTGCCGGCAAAGATCAGTCTCTGCTGGTCGGGAGGAATGCCCTCTTTGTCCTGAATCTTGGCTTTCACATTCTCAATGGTGTCACTGGGTTCAACCTCCAGAGTGATGGTCTTGCCTGTGAGGGTTTTCACAAATATTTGCATACCTCCTCTCAAACGCAGGACAAGGTGCAAGGTGGATTCTTTCTGAATGTTGTAATCGGACAGGGTGCGACCATCTTCTAGCTGCTTGCCGGCAAAGATCAGTCTCTGCTGGTCGGGAGGAATGCCCTCTTTGTCCTGAATCTTGGCTTTCACATTCTCAATGGTGTCACTGGGTTCAACCTCCAGAGTGATGGTCTTGCCTGTGAGGGTTTTCACAAATATTTGCATACCTCCTCTCAAACGCAGGACAAGGTGCAAGGTGGATTCTTTCTGAATGTTGTAATCTGACAGGGTGCGCCCATCTTCTAGTTGCTTGCCAGCAAAGATCAATCTCTGCTGGTCGGGAGGAATACCCTCTTTGTCCTGAATCTTGGCTTTCACATTCTCAATGGTGTCACTGGGTTCAACCTCCAGAGTGATGGTCTTGCCTGTGAGGGTTTTCACAAATATTTGCATACCTCCTCTCAGACGCAGGACAAGGTGCAAGGTGGATTCTTTCTGAATATTGTAATCAGACAGGGTACGCCCATCTTCAAGTTGCTTGCCGGCAAAGATCAGTCTCTGCTGGTCAGGAGGAATACCCTCTTTGTCCTGAATCTTGGCTTTCACATTCTCAATGGTGTCACTGGGTTCAACCTCCAGAGTGATGGTCTTGCCTGTGAGGGTTTTCACAAATATTTGCATACCTCCTCTCAGACGCAGGACAAGGTGCAAGGTGGATTCTTTCTGAATGTTGTAATCTGACAGGGTGCGCCCATCTTCTAGTTGCTTGCCAGCAAAGATCAATCTCTGCTGGTCGGGAGGAATACCCTCTTTGTCCTGAATCTTGGCTTTCACATTCTCAATGGTGTCACTGGGTTCAACCTCCAGAGTGATGGTCTTGCCTGTGAGGGTTTTCACAAATATTTGCATACCTCCTCTCAGACGCAGGACAAGGTGCAAGGTGGATTCTTTCTGAATGTTGTAATCAGAGAGGGTACGCCCATCTTCAAGTTGCTTGCCGGCAAAGATCAGTCTCTGCTGGTCAGGAGGAATACCCTCTTTGTCCTGAATCTTGGCTTTCACATTCTCAATGGTGTCACTGGGTTCAACCTCCAGAGTGATGGTCTTGCCTGTGAGAGTTTTCACAAATATTTGCATACCTCCTCTCAAACGCAGGACAAGGTGCAAGGTGGATTCTTTCTGAATGTTGTAATCAGACAGGGTGCGCCCATCTTCTAGTTGCTTCCCAGCAAAGATCAGTCTCTGCTGGTCAGGAGGAATGCCCTCTTTGTCCTGAATCTTGGCTTTCACATTCTCAATAGTGTCACTGGGTTCAACCTCCAAAGTTATGGTCTTGCCAGTCAACGTCTTCACAAATATTTGCATCTTACCTGTTGAAATACAACACTGTTAATATTAAGCATTTACATCTTGAATCTATATTTGAAGGTTTCTGTAAGCTTCAAAAGAGCAAGCCCTCCCCACCTCAACTTAACATTAAGATGACAGTACAATCTGATGTGTTACACTGCATAGATATGGACAACTTGGTATAACCAAACCTCTAGAGTTCATCAGTTGAGGCTCTATAGTTTTCCCTTCCCACCCTCCTCTGCCAGTCAGTCCACCCACCTTGGAAGGTAGAAGTTTCTGCAGGTGATCCAAAACATTCAAGGTTGCAATGCTGTTAGCTGTACAATTAAGAGTTGGGTGTACCATAGAAGGCTGGTGTTAAATGATGTGACATGATAGCCATATGAAGCCTTAAGAGAAAATCCCAAAAGCACTAAAGCCAGTATATATTGCATTACCATATTGCTTCCCACTCCCCCCTCCAAACCCAATGAACATAGAACCCCCTCTCCTAAGGGTTGCACTAGGGAGTCTATACCCCCTCTCTAGTGTGACACTAGAAACAGCTGGCACAAGTAGGTAATTGCCTTGATCTGTATACTTAACTGGTTGGAAATTTAGTCCTACAAAAGTGGTAAAGCCCAAGTATGAGCAAAAATTTTTTTTGGTTTAATAACTGGCTAGGCACACAAAGCGACCATTTTGAACAACCAGGAATCGAGTCAAGCAACTTGGTTCGGTTGGCAAAAAAGTTGAGTAAATGAAAGCCCAGAATGCAGCCAGGTAACAGCTCATGCCTTAACTCTGCAGCCATGGAATAATCAAGAAACCATTACCTCGTTGGAAAACTACAGTAAAACATACCGGTTGCTTTAAACGCTGGAAAAATGTAATGCAGTCAAACACCAGTATTAACATGAAATTAGAGACCTTGTAAATTTAGATACTGTTTGAAAGATTAGATATAGCACCATTTTATTCCACTACCCAAGGACACCTTAAACAGGGGCACAAGATCACAATACAATCACTAAATACTACAACAACGTATGATACTGCTAAAGTAAAGATTATGGCTCCCTCTGTGCCCACTTAGCTACTGCAACAATACAACTACTGCCGTACCATTCTAAGATTTCCTTACAAAACATTTCCGTTTATACGCGATCCCTTACATTGTAGTGGGCAACCAGTCCCCAAAGCAAACTGACAACCCCTAATTTATTTCAATTTAAATAGCCCCAAAACACTCAAGTACACGACTGTCCTATTACAAGTAGGAGAGCGGTCAATCGAACCGCTTTAACAAAGTTTAAAGCCAACCACTCAACAGTCTAACGTGGTGCTAAACTACTTGGGGGTGATTTGATGTCTTTCGGCTTTTCCCGGTTAGGGGTCGCCACAGCGGAACTACGGTCCGCTAATGATTGGCAGTAGATTACGTGCCGAGTTGCCAGCTCTGACGCACAACCTTCAACGAAGGTACTCCCATTCACGCATGTCTCCACACAGAAGACGCTTTAGCTGAGAATCAAACAGCGCAACGTATTACTGTGAGGCGACAATACTAAAAATAGCGAAATTGGTATTTAGTGCGTTTGCTGCTTTCAAATGGTTCCCTTTTGGGGCGTTCCACTACGTACCTAAACGCAACATACGTGATTACCTGCTCCAGATACCGGTACTCAAGTCATAACTTTGGGCGGGTACTATCACCAAGACTGCTATCGTTTTAGTTCCTGTTCTACACATACCCCTGTCGACTAACTGCCTTGCTAGTCCAGACATTCTTAAACTCAAATTCATCACCAATTCCTTAACCACAACTAATACACAAACACTCGTAAGAAATTAAGTTTTCGCAGTGTGCCGTCAGCAAATCGACATTCACTGAAAAGTCTAGATCCAAGCCACTCGCACGCATCACTTCCTACACCTTAACCACAACATAACAAAACAGACAAAGGTCACTAAGACTGGCCATTACATAATTGAGACTAATGCAGTCCATCAATTTATTCAACAACTTCTCTAAGGTACTCAGGGTGAAAGGCACGAAGCAAGCAAGTCCTTTCAGCCACTAAATTAATACACCTCTATAGCTTATCCTCCAATTACATACTCAGAAAAAAAAATCAAAAGACAAAGTTATACACTAACGGCACTAAATAAACAGCTGTTTCGCAATACAGCGTACGCAACACTTCGCAAATAGTTACAGGCCTAAATCGGAAAAAAAAAATCTACTTCTCACCAAGGGCGATTTTCACGATCAAAAACCCAAAAGCTTATCTTTGCTGTTGGGACTAAAATTAATTTTAATCAAATTATACAATTCTGTTTACTGCAAATTGATAAATAAAAATTATCCTAAATCACTTACCTAACAAATTAAACAGCGATACACTTGAATGATTTACTAATACTTCAATAAACCTGCAACAAAAATAAACTAATTTGTGTGGCACGAAGCAGCGGGCTTATAAATAAGTTTGAAGCGTAGTCATCCGCTAAACGTCTTGTCGGAACGTCTTCTCATTAGAATAGTCCCAACCAGTAGCCGCTACTCTGTGGCTTATACAAATAAATATATGCGCTGTTATTACACATTAAAACTGTTGATAAAATACGTGTCATGCACAAAAAGAGTATTTATATACTTGAAATTACTGAAATTAAGTGCTGCGGATGAACACAGTATATACTTCCGGCGATTATTCGTTTCTTTTTCTAGCGCTTTCTAGTGGCTGATGCTGATAATATTGTTTTGAGATCACGAGATCGTGAATATGCACTTTTTTCTGTTTCGTATTTGTTTCTAGTTGTTTTGGAACCGCTGTAGTTACGTAAGGTGGAACAACAAGGAACTAAATGCTCGAAAATTCTAGTAATCTTAGGGGTTGTCTATCCTGCGTTGTTTTATTAGTGATGGTGATTTATCAAATTGTTTTGTAGTTAGTTATAAGGTAGCGTAATACATAAAACTGCGTTTTCATGTTTACGTAGCAGTAGTAGTAGCAGTGGTGTACTTGCTGTCTAGTTTCTTAATTGTACTTCCTTTAAGCCTTGTGTATTGAAAGGGTGAGGATCTGTAATTCTTAAGGGTGGATGTTTTGGAAAAAAATATATATTGATCATAATTTGCTAAAGTAATGAAGGCATACTTTACACCTTGTTGTGTGAGTTTCTGAGTTGGATGTTGTTAGTAAGTGCTCCCTTTTTTGCTACTTGTGCTTTGGTCAAATTTTTGGAATGGAAGATTGAGAGTTGTAAGATTGCGATAGAAGTGGAAATAAAATGCTCCTTTAGATCTCGGTTCTGGTTCATTGCTGTATTTGTCAGTATTATTCTCTGCAGCTGTTCGTGTCAGTTGAATTTTAATTTATATAAAATTGTTTTCTATGACCGCTAGAGTTAAAACCCATGCTAATTTAAAATGTCATGTAGTCTGGGTTATAAAAGGTCAGGCAGACACAGGTTACTTGTATCTGTCGAGCTTTTGCTCTGAATAAGCATAACTAACTAGTAGTTACCTCAGAAGTATCAAGATTAGGGTTCCTATTCTTCGTGGTACAGTCATTGATGATGGCTCATAACACTTAGGGGTGAGGCAGTGCCCTCATACCAACACATTGAAAGCCTTGCCAGGGATCTGTAAGGTATGGCGGTCATGGTTGTGGTTTCTCACAAAATTTGTGTTTTCCTGGCAGATAACTGGTTGGTTGGTGGGGGGTGAGGCACAACAGGTAGTCTTGCCACTTTGGAGCAAGAGGTTCCCTGGTTCAATTCTCAGTTGGAGTGCCTTCTGTGTGGTGTCTGCATGTCCTCCCTGTGCTTATGATGTGGGCTTCCTCAGGGTGTTTTAAGTTTCTTTTCGCATTCCAAGGAAATATGTCTTAACTTAATTTAACTCTTTTTCCTCTCAGTTTTATGCATCCTCCGCTACAAGATTAAATTAAAAGAAAGAGTAATTCTAATTGTATATCAACATGTATATATTGTACCTGGATGTAAATCATTTATTTTTGTATAATGTTGCTTACTAATATCTTGAATCTGTTAACAGTTGTTATGTACCTTTATGTTATCAGTGTATATGTAATATGTGGAGCTTTTCTCCCTGGTCTTCCACTGAAAATGGGCAGCCCTAGGCCCAGTGGACTGTCCCGGAGAACAAATGCAAATAAATGAAAGTAGTATGGATTGGACACTAAAGTGGCCATAGGTGTGAGTGTGCTTGCAGGTGTAGAAGAACTACTGCGGCAGGGCCAGCCACCCGGCAGTGTAAACTTTGGCTATAGATGTTTGTCATTGGTGAAGTGACACCCCCAACCCCATCTGCACAAATGAGAAAAAGGAGTTGTGGATGCAATCCTCCAATCTGTGAGTAATTACAAACAGTGGAGTTTCAGCCTTCCTGTTATTAAAAATATGTACTAATGCAAAACCTGTTATGCTGACAGTGTTATGACAGCAATATTTAAAACCTGTCAGTGTTTTTGGGACTTGTTCATCACTATTGTTTTTATTTTTGTTCCTTGGTCTTGAGCTAATACTTTGAGAGCTGAGCTTTCAGAAAGCACAAGTAACCAAATTCTGTTTATTGTTTATGCCTAAACATTTTTTTGTAAGGCTGTAGTCTGACAAGTATTCACATGCTTTTAAATATTGCCTGGCATCCAAAATAGAGGTTTTTGAGGTTTATTACTAGGCAATCTGTTCAGTAGGTCAGAAGGGGCCTAGTCGATGCAAACCCAATAGTTCATTTATGGATTCCCATTACATTTATTAGTGTTGATTTAAAAGGGAGCTGTTTTATTTATTTGTAGGAGATCCCATTTCATAGGTTGGTAACACTTTAGAAGAGTGGTATATATTGCCAAAACGTTCTGTTTATATTGTGATTTAGGTTAGGTCCTTAGAGCAGGTATTGGTATTTACACAATTTTCAAGGATTTAAGAGATCAAGCAGGACTGGGCCTTTCATAACCCTGTAAGTTAAGCTGAGGTCACCATGCAAGAATGGCAGTGCTGTTGGTCACTGTGTAACTTAAGGAGCTCATGCCTTATATTTTCATGGTTGGGAAGCATTCTGTACTTTCAGGCTGGATGGTGTGTTTAGAAAATACATGCCAAAGGAATCCTATTTTATGCAGCCTTGAAGCTGGAGGATATGCCATTAGTAATTAAGTAGACATGTAGCATGATTTCTTAAACAGTTTACACGAGTTTCTTGTACAAAAATCACACTCTGCCACGACCTCAAACCCGAATGGAGTGGTAAAAATGGGCTGGCAACTAGAACTCTTCAAAATACAATCTCTTATTTAAAAAATGCACATTAAACACTTTCATCCCTTTTTGGGAATTTATCATAGTAACACCATTTCAAACATCATTTCTTTAAATAACTCACTAATTCTGATTTAGTAGTCTTTTACTTCAAAGCAGGTTGCATAGAAATATTTTTGTGTAACCCTCTTGGTACTACAGCATTTAATTTAAGCTTCTATAACAATTGTCCATGTTTTAATATGTTCTCCCATTCCCCACCCCTAGGAGTTTTCTCAATTATTCCAAAATAGAACTTGCTATACTCTTTGCATGCCCCTGCATGTTTAGAGAAAGCTTTACTATAATTCTTTTTTAAAATGTCATTGTTGCATTCATATATTCTCCAATGTTTTTCCGTTTTCTCAGTATAAAAACTTTTCACATCCCAAGCATTTTGCTAAGTACAGCAGTCCAAATGTGGCACAGTTCCCTCCCCTGAAAAAAACTTTAGAAACTAATCCATTTACTTTCTTCCAAAATGTACGGGCACTGCTTATAAAACCCACATTTCAACATAGCTTCTTTCTTGCCAGCTTGACTTGCACATGTCTTGGGTCTCTCCAAAAGTTTCTTTAAAATGAGAGTCATATTAATAAAGGATAGTTTGTTACCCAATATTCTGAACTTCATTCCCCTTCACAAAAACATCCAATTTCACAAATACATTTAATATCTCAGGAGCAGACATTAAATGCTACTACACATGCTCTTTTGAATTTGCCAGTGTTGTAAACAGTCACAGGGGCATTGTTTTCTATATCTATGTAACCAATCCCTTGCAAATATTTAAATTGAGCCCCCCCCCCCCAAAAAAAAAACTTGACTTCATTAATGATCTATAACAGTTGCTGTGGGATATTTTCCTTTCAATAAAATTGTCTCTAATTTATTCATTTCTTCCTGTAAATCCTCATTTATTTAAGTCATTCTCGCCACCTTAATATTCAGACCTTTCACAAGATTCCTTTCAAATGAAAAAAGGTGAAAACTTGTATAAGGCAAGCAGAAGGTGCTGAATGTGGGTTTTCTATAAAATTTTGATTTAAAAGCCATGAATGTATGCTGTATGTTTATATCCAGATAATTAATCTTCTTATCATAACTAAAGGCACTATTCAAAAAGTTATTATACTTGTGCAAATAAACCATAACTTAATTGACTTTTTCATCTGGTCCATTCCATAATATAAATACATCATCTAAAAATCTAAAATATAATTCAGTATGTTTAAAATTTTCAGAAGTAAAAATCTTATTCTTCTCTCATGCTAAAAGAACCAATTTGCATATATTGGTGCACAGGCAACACCCACTGTATCTCCTTTCACTTGCTTAAAATCTCCCCTTCAGATTAAGCAAAAGTATTCAGTAAAAATAAAGTACCAAACTCCAACAAAAATCTTGTATAGTTTCCAGTCAAAAACTCACATTCAGTTAAATCTTGAAACAAAGTCAGGCCCTCTTCCATTGGGATAGAATTATAAAGGTCCACAACATCTATTGTTAGAAATCCTAGACTAGGCTTCCATTTTTCAGAAGTTAATCTACCTAAAAAAATCACAGGAGTCCTTAAGTAAAAAGGGTTCTTGAGAAAAGTAGGTTTCAATAACTTATAAATAAAAACAGCAAAGGTGTGGGTCTTGGAACCATGAGCTGAAACAATAGGCCAATATGGTGGGGTCAAAATATTCTTGTGTACTTTAGAGGTACCAAAAATAGTGGGTATAATAGGTTTTTCCCACTCTAAGAAATGTATAATCTGCTGTTCATCAAAATGTTCTTCTGTATGTATTGATAAGTTATTTTTTTTTTCAAGAACACTGTTTTTGTAGAAGGTAATAGTGGTCAGAATGCGAGTTAGCCAGCAATGCATATCTTATTTTCTGTAGTTTGCAATGTATCTCTGATCATACTGGGAAAAAGAAAGGTATGTGACCCCATCATTAAGCACCCTCCATCTGGTTCAGGACAGACCACAGTCCATCTTTATAAACAGTCCAACCTATGCTGTTGTTGCCTTCTACTCTGTCTCCCCACTGTTAGTGGTGATGCAGGATTAGGCATCTGCACTGGGCTATGATGTGTCAGTATTAGTATATATACTTCTAT
Source organism: Protopterus annectens (assembly GCF_019279795.1). Classification (NCBI taxonomy): domain Eukaryota; kingdom Metazoa; phylum Chordata; order Ceratodontiformes; family Protopteridae; genus Protopterus; species Protopterus annectens. The sequence continues at coordinate 589,634,447 of NC_056733.1, read as the reverse complement.
GCTGTGAGAATTCCTGCTACAAAAGTAAGACAATCTCGCTGCCAAGGGAACGTCTACATCTGAATTTCACTCCAGTTGTAAAAGCACAAAAGGAGAAATACATAAAGTTAAAGCCAATGTAAGGCAATTTCCAAAAATAAATTAAACTGCTGAAATATCTTGTTTTCCTCACTTCTGTGTTCTGTACTGTAGAGTGAATCTGCTGGAAGGGCTCCCCCACCTCCATCACAGGTCTTATACTGTTGAAGTTAACTTCACATTGCAACATTGCACATTTTCCCTGCAGAAAGCAAATAAAGCCCAGAACAGTAAAATTAAATGCGACTTACCTCATAGTTAAGACGTTCCTCAGAATTCATGAAGCTTGTGCCGGGTGCAGGTGTAGCGTTGGCATTCCAACACCAAATATGGCCGGTGAACAATCCAGGTACGAGCTGTTTTCCACGTGCACTACTTGCTTACGCTATGCCCGCACAGCTCCCGGCCCCTGTATGCTAATTACCCCAGTTGCAGCAGTGTTGCATGCAAGTGAAGGTATTTAGCGATCCAGGAAGTGGTGCAGGCGTAGTGTAAGCATGCAGAAATGTAAACCGTAAAAAAACAGTTTACATTTTTGCAAACATAAAATCGGAGCCATGACAGCCGGCCAAATACATGTATTATATCGTTAATATGTGCCAATGGCTAAATATATAGCCATTGGCATAAAAAATGTACAAAATAAAAAGAACATTTATTTTCATTTTTCGCACTATTGTGAAGTTTAAGCGCAGGGCAGTGGCGCGCAAACCGGATCATAAGAAAAATAGAAATATAGAATAAAACTGCAATGTAACACATCATGATTTCCCATAATAGTCAATGGCAGGCACGTTACACTACACCATGGTGCTAGGGTTGCTAATGGGTTGTGACAGTGTTTTGCGCGGTAGCTAGGAATTGGTAGGCCATGCCATGCAAATGAGAGGAGTAATAGTGAATCACAGATTCCCCGCTAGTGTAAGCATGCACCTCACAGCGTAGCGTTATAACACCTAGGTGTGCCCTTGAGATAAAGATGGCATCAAGAGAGGGGTGCGCCACCTTTGCTGTAAGCACATTGGAGCATTGCTAATCTGCTTTGCCCGTAGCTAAGCACAGCTGCAGGATAGGGGTGTGTTGAACTGGCTATAGCTTTGCTTAGCTGAGTACACAAGGTAACAGTGTATGCATGTGAACGGAGATGAAACCACACTTAAACCCGGTAAACGGGTTTGCGCAGCACGCACTGGAGCTGAAACAGGAAGGATATAGAAAAGAAATAAGGAAATGCTGCAGCAGGGAAATTGGAGTACAAATGACCAACACCTAGGAACCTACAATGGGCCATTGACAACAGCTAACAAGGCTGCAAGCAGCTACCTACACAACAGGAAAGGGGAGGGCCTGTACTGCAAAGAAAACAGTAAAGTGTTACAGCAGAACAAAGCAGATTTGCAGTATATCAGCTACAAGACACATTTTGCAACATGTGACTGGATAGGGAAAGTACAAAACAAGGAAGACGGCAGGTGGATGCTTGCCTGATAATGGGAGGGGATCCAGGTTTAAAAGTGAATTGAAGGACAACAGATTAATCAAGGCAGGCAAGCATAACTCCACACTAAAGGCTCCACATTTGCAGTACTCACTGTAAAACCCATAATTAAGATACCCTGCAGCTGGAATTGCTGATACACACCCAATGACATCAGCAGCATCCATAGCAAAATAGTATGAAGTGTGAAAGCACTTCCCACACACTTGTGTATTCCCATACACTCTGCACCATTGGTGTATACAGACAGGGAACTTTTAGTATGTACATGTTAGGGGCTGCCATAGCTTTGATCCACCAGCATGTGTTGGAGACTGAAGGTGGTGTGGAGGATGATGCACACAACCACCTCAGGCACCAGAGGAGGAGAAGAGTGTTCAGACCCAGTGTAATCTACCAGGGGCTACATGATCTGGAGATAGTAGAGCGTTACAACGTGGATAGGGACACCCTACAGTAACTTGTGGAGCTGTGCCGGCCAAGCCTCCGAGTCGGAACAAACAGAGGGGGACCCATCCCAGTGGATACGAAGGTATGTGTAAGCCTGAGAACTAGCTACAGGTACCTTTCAAAGGCCAACTGGGGATATCATGGGGATCTCGCAGGCATCAGCATCCAGGGTACTTCAGTTCCTGGATGCCATGTTACCACATGCCAATGAGCACATATACTTCCCCCGAATGCAGGAGGAGTTGGCCAGCAGTATGCGTCTCTTCCACCATGTGGCAGAATACCCGGAGGGACTGGGTGCAATAGACTGCACGCACATGCATATCAAGTCACCACCCGGTGACTAGGGTAGGCGCTACATAAACCGCAAGGCATACCCCTCCATCAACTGCCAGGTTGTATGCAATGCCCAGGGCATTATCATGGATGTGTGTGCTGGCAGCCCTGGAAGCTATCACGACTCCCACATCTGGCATGCCTCACAGCTGTATCTGGTATTTGCCAGGGAGGACATCCCATATGGCCACCTGGTGGAGGATGCTGGCTATGCACTGGAACCGTGGATGATGACTCCCACAGGAATGCACACACACACCCATGCAGGAACGCCATAATAAGGCGCATGTACAAACCAGAATTATCATAGAGTATGTGTTTGGGATGCTTAAATCACGGTTCCGTTGCTTGGACATATCTGGTGGAGCCTTGCAGTACTCTCCAGGCATGTGTTCCCACATCTTCATAGTATATGCCATGCTACACAATATGATCCTGTGGAAACAGCTGCAGCAGGGACAGAATGGTGAAGGCCCTCACAGCCCACCACCATTGCCAAGGGCCCCACAGGCACAGGGGTATTCAGACCACGAACAACCTGAGCCATCCCCAGTAGGCGGACGGAGGCGTGCCCAGTATGCCCATGCCTTGGCAAGGAGGGAACATATAGCACACACACTGACAGGTCAGTCTCTACGTGCCTACACTTTTTCCACCTGCACACACAGTAAAAATGGATGGCCCACACACAAGACTACCTGTAAATTGTCATGTATAGGCAGTCTACTGTGTGCATCCAACATAGGCAGCCCTCTACTATTGCACACACAACTGCTATTGGC